>NW_026647467.1:0-57500 GCF_950295315.1 Erinaceus europaeus | reverse complement strand
GATGTCGTCATTGTTGGATAGGACAGAGAGAAATGGAGAGAGGCGGGGAAGACAGAGAGAGGGAGAGACAGACACCTGCAGACCTGCTTCGCTGCCTGTGAAGCGACTCCCCTGCAGGTGGGGAGCCGGGGGCTCAAACTGGGATCCTTATGTCAGTCCTTGCTGTTGTCTGCCTTGCTTTGGGATATGTGCCATGAGTTTGGGACAGATTCGGGCTGGTCCGACCACTGCGTGGGCAGGCAGCTGAGGATAACCCTGGCAATACTGTCGGTCGGGAGCCCTACACCCTGCGCACTGGTGGCTGTGACTCAGACTCAGGCTCCCTGACTCGACACAGTTCAAGCAAAACACAGGCCGAGGTAGAACCTGACTCTGCCACCTGCCGGCCGAGGGACCCGGACGTCGCTTGGCCTTGCCGAGCACAGGGAATCTCTCTGTGCTTTTTCTTCTAAGAATTTTATCCGCTTTCACAGATGAACAGGCTTGGGCAAAATGTGCTGACATTGAACGATGGCTTGACTATTGACTGCACTGCACCATTATCTGTCATCTGGGATGGGTTGCCTTCATATAACCGAAATTAAGACATTCACTCAGCCGTAGTTTAGACAAGATAAGCTTATTTCTCTTGCAATAAAGTGTCGGACGGTGGTCCCACCATCATCATGGCGTTGGCTCCCGTCCTGCCATTTTCACACAGCACATTATTAGGAGGGAGATTAGGGACAAGGGGTCCTGAACTCCAGTGCCACCAAGATCCTAAACCTGTGACCAGAGCCTCTTGCTTTTGGCCCCGTCAGCGGAGGGAAGAAGCTCTGGAGAACATGTAAGGAGGAAGTCAGGCCCTTCGCTTTCCTCACTGGAGGGAAGACAAAGAAAGAACACCAGAGGGAGTGGTGATAGATTTGGGCATGGGTTAGGAAGGAAGAAGGTGTGGGGCCTTAGAAAGTTTACAGGAGAACTAAGCTTGAGCCCATGGGCACCTTCTGCCTGGATGACTCACACATCTCTGTGGGCATGCTTCGTCTTCCTAGATAGCATTTCTAACACCTGGCCATGGCCTCCCCACCTCTTTGTGGAAGGCACTGTGGTCAAGCACACACCAAGGGGGAGAGACATCTCAGCCTATCTCCAAGGGGAGAGACATCTCAGCCTATCTCCAAGGGGAGAGACATCTCAGCCTATCCTCAAGGGGAGAGACATCTCAGCCCATCACCAAGGGGAGAGACATCTCAGCCTATCCCCAAGGGAAGAGGCATCTCAGCCTATCCCCAAGGGGAGAGACATCTCAGCCTATCCCCAAGGGGAGAGACATCTCAGCCTTATTCCCCAAGGGGAGAGACATCTCAGCCCATCACCAAGGGGAGAGACATATCAGCCTATCCCCAAGGGAAGAGACATCTCAGCCTATCCCCAAGGGGAGAGACATCTCAGCCTATCCCCCAGGGAAGAGACATCTCAGCCTTATGCTCCAAGGAGAGACATCTCAGCCTATCCCCAAGGGGAGAGACATCTCAGCCTATCCCCCAGGGAAGAGACATCTCAGCCTATCCCCCAAGGGGAGAGACATCTCAGCCTATCCCCCAGGGGAGAGACATCTCAGCCTATCCCCCAGGGGAGAGACATCTCAGCCTATCCCCCAGGGGAGAGACATCTCAGCCTATCCCCAAGGGGAGAGACATCTCAGCCTATCCCCAAGGGGAGAGACATCTCAGCCCATCCCCAAGGGGAGAGACATCTCAGCCTATCCTCAAGGGGAGAGACATCTCAGCCTATCTCCCAGGGGAGAGACATCTCAGCCTAGCCCCTTACTGCTAAAGGATTTTCCTCTTCCAAAAGCACCTCACAGACTCAGACGCTTGCTAAAGGTCCAGTGTTAGGTTTATGGTCTAGAAGGCAGAAGGAGAAAGTCATTCCTCATGCCTTCCGGGAGGAAGGTCACCTGGACGTTTCTATTTACACTTCCATGCCCACTTCCTCTGGCAGTCTGACACCACCCTGAGAAAGACACTGGGAAATGCAGACTTCTCTTGTTGCTGTTCTTACACAAGAATAACAGTAGAGTAGGCAATAGCAGTCTCTCTCTCTCTCTCTCTTACACACACACACACACACACACACACACACACACACACATTTCATTCTAGATTCAAATATCTGTCCAATATTTTGCAGCTTTTCAGAGAACATTTCCATGTTGTATAATATCGTACACGTGAAATTCCACCACTCAAGGTCATCAATTTTTCTTTTTAAAAAATTTTTTTATTTATAAAAAGGAAACATTGACTAAGCCATAGGATAAGAGGGGTGTTGGTATGTTCCCTTCCCCCCGACCTCTGAGAAGAATTGGTTTGCCCCTTGCTAGTTTCGCGCCCGCTTTCTCCCCGCCCCCTATGCTAAGGACGGGCAGAGTCCCAGCAGCAGCTGCGGAGAGAGGATGATGGAGAAAAGCACATGGTGTGGTGATTTGCCCGCTCGTGAATAAAGATTAAACTGCGTTCTCAGCCCAGCCGTGTGTCTCTGGTCGTCTCTGTTACCCGCCCGTGAAGCCAGCCTGGATAAAACAACAGAGGGGTACAACTCCACACAATTCCCACCACCAGAACTCTGTATCCCATCCCCTCCCCTGACAGCTTTCCTATTCTTTATCCCTCTGGGAGCATGGACCCAGGGCCATTGTGGGATGCAGAAGGTGGAAGGTCTGGCTTCTGTAATTGCTTCCCTGCTGAACATGGGTGTTAACAGGTGGATCCACACTCCCAGCCTGTCTCTCTCTTTCCCTAGTAGTGTGGGTTCTGGGGAAGCAGAGCTCCAGGACACATTGGTGGGGTCGTTCGTCTGCCCAGGGAAGTCTGGTTGGCATCCTGCTGGCATCTGGAACCCTACCCAGAGAATCCCAGGTCACAAGCTGCTGCTTGTTGGAGCTCACAACAGCGGCTGCTTCCAAATCGCCATCTTGGTCCACCTCAAGGCCGTCCTTTTTCAGTTGGAGAGAGGGATGGGGAGAGCAAGAGAGCGGAATACTGGAGCTTCCCAGTGCGTGCACCTTCTGTGTGCTGTGAGGGCGCGAGCCGGGCTGCATGCAGGCAGTGCAGGTGACCTACCTGGTGAGTTCTCTCTCTTTTTTTTTTTTTTCAGGGCGCCAGGACCAACGATCACCAGCTGCCCAAACAACAAAAATTATGCTTCCGAAATCTCTTGATGTCGATTCCGCACGTAGAGCAAACGAGCTGCCCTACGTGTGTCACTCACGACAGAAGCCCTTTTTGAGTTCTCTCTTTTTATTTATTCATTTACTCAGCCTCCAGGGTTGTCTCTGGGGCATCCTGCCGACACTAGGAATCCACTGCTCCTGGCTGCATTTTGTTCTATTTTATTGGATAGGGCAGGGAGAAATGGAGAGAGGACGGGGAAATTGACAGGGAGAGAGAAAGAGAGATACCTGCAAACCTGCTTCACCGTGAAGTGACCCCCCTGCAGGTGGGGAGCCAGAGGCTCAAACTGGGATCCTTACACTGGTTCTTGCACTTCTTACTATGTGCGCATAAATTGGTATGCCACAGCCTGGCTCTCTCTCTCTTCCCCCTCTTTTCTTTATTATTGATTTAATATTGATTTACAAAATTATAAGATAACAGGGGTATAATTCTGCACCACCCGAGCTCTGTGTCCCCACTTCCTCCAGTGTAAGCTACAGCAGTTCTCCTAAGGTTGTAGGTATGACTTAACTATTATTTCTATAACTATCTGTCTATATTTGCCCATTTTAAAGGTCCCTCTCTTCTTCCTTTCCAAGTCACACCTACACTTCTTACTCCATGCAAGTGTCCCTCCCTTTTCCCTCCTCTCTCTCCGGGTCCTGATGGAGTTGGAGTTCAGAGCCCTCTGGTCATCTTCCCCTGACATTTCTCTCCCTCTGGGAGTCTGGACCAGAATTCTTTTGGGGTGCAGAAGGTGGGAGTTCTCTTTCTGACATGAAACATGTTTGTTTTGAACCCTGTTACTAAGCCACAAAGGTTACCTTTGACGTGGGAAGTATAAACACACAAGCCAGGTGCCAGGAGCCAGGTGGGGAGGGCTGAGCGGTCCCTTCAGAATGACAGATGTGCTCGCCAGCAGGGAGACTCAGTAGGCCAGAGGACATCAAAATCGTGGCGCAGGCAGGCTTTGGGTCAGCCCACCGCCAAGCACTTGTCACGTGCTCATCTCACGTCCCTGAGTTTCCATGGGCTTTCGGAAACAGAGGCATTCAGTTCACAGGACAGGAGTCAACGATATGGACGTGTGTAAAGCAAACTAAGTTCATTCCAGAAGCTGTGATTTAGTAAGCTTGGATTTTTAAAACTTGAACCTGTTCCCTGGATGTATAAGGGGGGCTGGGGCTAGGGTGGGGAAGTATAGGAACCAGACACCTTTGGGAGCTGCTGGGATATTTTTGGGCCTGTCAAGCTATATTCAGGGCAATTAAGTATCTAATTCAGTAAACACTACACAGTCCCCTGGGGGCCAAGAGAGTAAAGTGCGGCTGCTCCTGGTGGCTGAGCTCTATGCAGAGAAAGACATTGGCAGCCAGCAGGGGAGGCGGCCAGCTTCTGCCGGCCTAAATCACGCAGTCATCCCCCCTTGCACAGAGTGCCAGAGCTCGCAGCCTCCAGACTGAGCCACAAGAGTCCCTGCTTCTCCACAGGATTAGAGCCCCGCCTGGCTGCCTCCCTCAGGAAGAGTCCAGAAGTGGAAGGGATCCCTCTCTGCAGCCACAGCCCCAGGGGAGAGGGCTGAAAAGGCAAAGTGGTCTGGACTTAGTGTCTCCCAACAGGTCCAGACACTGGAGCCGGAGCTCTGAGAGAAGTGACTGTGCATCAGCTGGACTAACTGTCTCCCCACAGGCCCAGACACGGGAGCCGGAGCTCTGAGACCAGTGACTGTGCATCAGCTGGACTAACTGTCTCCCCACAGGTCCAGACACGGGAGCTGGAGCTCTGACACCAGTGACTGCATCAGCTGGACTAACTGTCTCCCCACAGGGCCAGACACGGGAGCCGGAGCTCTGAGACCAGTGACTGTGCATCAGCTGCACTAACTGTCTCCCCACAGGTCCAGACACGGGAGCCGGAGCTCTGAGACCAGTGACTGCATCAGCTGCACTAACTGTCTCCCCACAGGCCCAGACACGGGAGCCGGAGCTCTGAGACCAGTGACTGTGCATCAGCTGGACTAACTGTCTCCCCACAGGTCCAGACACGAGAGCCGGAGCTCTGAGACCAGTGACTGTGCATCAGCTGGACTAACTGTCTCCCCACAGGTCCAGACATGGGAGCCGGAGCTCTGAGACCAGTGACTATGCATCAGCTGGACTAACTGTCTCCCCACAGGTCCAGACATGGGAGCCGGAGCTCTGAGACCAGTGACTATGCATCAGCTGGACTAACTGTCTCCCAACAGGTCCAGACAAGGGAGCTGGAGATCTGAGAGAAGTGACTGTGCATCAGCTGGACTTACTGTCTCCCCACAGGCCGAGACACGGGAGCCGGAGCTCTGAGACCAGTGACTGCATCAGCTGGACTAACTGTCTCCCAACAGGCCGAGACATGGGAGCCGGAGCTCTGAGACCAGTGACTATGCATCAGCTGGACTAACTGTCTCCCCACAGGCCCAGACACGGGAGCCGGAGCTCTGAGACCAGTGACTGTGCATCAGCTGGACTAACTGTCTCCCCACAGGCCCAGACACGGGAGCCGGAGCTCTGAGACCAGTGACTGTGCATCAGCTGGACTAACTGTCTCCCCACAGGTCCAGACACGGGAGCCGGAGCTCTGAGACCAGTGACTGTGCATCAGCTGGACTAACTGTCTCCCAACAGGTCCAGACACGAGAGCCGGAGCTCTGAGACCAGTGACTATGCATCAGCTGGACTAACTGTCTCCCAACAGGTCCAGACCCGGGAGCTGGAGATCTGAGACCAGTGACTGTGCATCAGCTGGACTAACTGTCTCCCCACAGGTCCAGACATGGGAGCCGGAGCTCTGAGACCAGTGACTATGCATCAGCTGGACTAACTGTCTCCCAACAGGTCCAGACAAGGGAGCTGGAGATCTGAGAGAAGTGACTGTGCATCAGCTGGACTTACTGTCTCCCCACAGGCCGAGACACGGGAGCCGGAGCTCTGAGACCAGTGACTGTGCATCAGCTGGACTAACTGTCTCCCAACAGGCCGAGACATGGGAGCCGGAGCTCTGAGACCAGTGACTGTGCATCAGCTGGACTAACTGTCTCCCAACAGGCCGAGACATGGGAGCCGGAGCTCTGAGACCAGTGACTATGCATCAGCTGGACTAACTGTCTCCCCACAGGCCCAGACACGGGAGCCGGAGCTCTGAGACCAGTGACTGTGCATCAGCTGGACTAACTGTCTCCCCACAGGTCCAGACACGGGAGCCGGAGCTCTGAGACCAGTGACTGTGCATCAGCTGGACTAACTGTCTCCCAACAGGTCCAGACACGAGAGCCGGAGCTCTGAGACCAGTGACTATGCATCAGCTGGACTAACTGTCTCCCAACAGGTCCAGACCCGGGAGCTGGAGATCTGAGACCAGTGACTGTGCATCAGCTGGACTAACTGTCTCCCCACAGGCCCAGACACGGGAGCTGGAGATCTGAGACCAGTGACTGTGCATCAGCTGGACTAACTGTCTCCCCACAGGTCCAGACCCGGGAGCTGGAGATCTGAGACCAGTGACTGTGCATCAGCTGGACTAACTGTCTCCCCACAGGCCCAGACACGGGAGCCGGAGCTCTGAGACCTGTGACTGTGCATCAGCTGGACTTACTGTCTCCCCACAGGTCCAGACATGGGAGCCGGAGCTCTGAGACCAGTGACTGTGCATCAGCTGGACTAACTGTCTCCCCACAGGCCCAGACACGGGAGCCGGAGCTCTGAGACCAGTGACTGTGCATCAGCTGGACTAACTGTCTCCCCACAGGCCGAGACACGGGAGCTGGAGCTCTGAGACCAGTGACTGTGCATCGAGCAGTGGTAACGGGCTCCCTTCACAACTGCATCTAACTCAGTGCTTCTCACACATGCGTCACATCAGAATCATCTGGGCACTTCAACTGATTGCTTTAAATTGATTGATTAATTCGTTATTGCCACCAGGGTTACCACCGGATGCTTCCACAATCTGTTTATTGCTCCTGGAAGCTATTTCATCCCCGTTCAGGAGGGGAGAGCCCCCTAATTGGGCGATGCATCTGCCTATGAATAACTTGCACCTTGTGGGAAGAATCCTCCTGTGTTTATTCCTGGACCAGCGCCTCACCCACGGCAACCTGATGTCGTGGTCTCTGCAGCATGTAATACTCTTCGATTACCGAATGAAGAGGCTGCGCGGCCCATGCAATGCAGCGAGTGCAGCAAACACGTTCCTGAGACAGCGTCACACGGCATGTTGTGTCCGCAGCCTGTGTTTGATGTGCAGGCTGATTTACAAGCCTGCAGCCCGCTCCTCTGCTGGTGAGGACCGAGGAGGGCTCATGACCATGAAAGGACAGCTTAGGATTTCACACCTTCGGGGAGGCTGTGTTCACTCAGAGGAGCATCAGTGAGACCGGCCTGCGCTTGGAACCTGTGCTCATCTTCATGTGGTGCGTGGCTGGGTGCTAGTTCTCTGCAGAACTTCAAGTAGGGAGGTGGGCTGTAGCGCAGCGGGTTAAGCGCAGGTGGCGCGAAGCACAAGGACTGGTGTAAGGATCCCGGTTCGAGCCCCCTGCTCCCCACCTGCAGGGGAGTCGCTTCACAGGCGGTGAAGCAGGTCTGCAGGTGTCTATCTTTCTCTCCTCCTCTCTGTCTTCCCCTCCTCTCTCCATTTCTCTCTGTCCTATCCAACAACGACGACATCAATAACAACAACAATAATAACTACAACAATAAAACAAGGGCAACAAAAAGGAATAAATACATGAAAAAAAACTTTATTAAAGAAAATAAAGAACTTCAAGTAGACGCTGTGGAGTCTTGCTCCTACCCGTTGTCTTGGCCACTGGGAGACCTTCTCCAAGAGGGCCTCGCCCACAGTGCACGCGTCAGCGCTGCCGAAAGCTTCCGGCCGCAGGCAGACTCCCCGTCCAGGGCAGCACCGCCACGTCCCAGAATGCAGGGCAGGCCTCCCACTGGCAAGGGTTTCTGTTTCCTGGTGGACAGGCTGTATAACATCACCCAGGAGCGCAGGGAACCCACACGGCAGGCGCTGTCTGAACGCAGTTGAGGGCATCATGCCCCTGGAAGTCCTGAGAGAAGGCTAACTCACCCCACCTCTGGGTCTCAGCAGCATGGCGTCACCTGGAGCTGGTCTAAGTGCAGACTCCATGGCTCCAGTCCAGAACTCCTGAGCCAGGGGCTCCTGTCTGAGGTCATTTGGATGCGTTTAAAGTTTTGAGATGCCCTGGTCACTCCACACCACCTTCATGTGAATGGCTGACAATAGTATTCAGACATTATTCTGCAGAGAGAGAGGCTAGGAAGAGTGAGGGGGCCCACAGCTAGCATTTACTGTGTCCATAAAGAGTCTGGAGGCAGGCACCATCACCCTGCATCGTGCTGGGAGGTCTGGCTTCTGTCACTGCTTTTCTGCTGGACATGTACCACAACTTTCTTTCTTTCCTTCCTTCCTTCCTTCCTTCCTTCCTTCCTTCCTTCCTTCCTTCCTTCCTTCCTTCCTTCCTTCCTTTCTTCCTTTCTCTCCCTCTCTCTCTCTCGCTTTCTAGTTTCTTTATTGGGAATTCATAGTTTACAGTGTGCAGTAAAATGCCGTGGTTTGTTCATGTGTCAGACTTCTCAGTTTCCCACACGACATTCTAACTTCTGTCATCATGTCCAGGACCTGAACCCCACCGCCACCCCAGAGTCCTTTACTTTGGAGCAGTACAGCAGACCGCAACTTTCTTCATCATTCATCTGTCACTGAATACTTTGGTTGTTTCCAAGGCTGGACTATTACCGACAGTACTGGTGAGGACAAGAGGTGCACTGCTGGCCATGGACATGTGCCTTTGTGCCTCAGAAGGGGAACCGCCAGTTTGCACGATGCATCCATTTTCCCCAAATCATATTATGGGGGGGGTTTTTTCCAAGATAGCTGTTGTCAAAGGGAACGGCTCTCCTCTCCTCAGCAGTGCTTTCACACCTCTCCCACCAGCTGAAGTCTGCTCCACCACCGTCTTGGCCCCCATGTCCTCTGAGTTCCCCCCCCCCCCCCCCGCTTCTCCCTGCAGAGACTTCTGCTCCGCTGCACTAGTTTGTAGCTAGTCTGCACTTCACACCGAGTCTTCCCTCTGTCTTTGTTTCTTAATGACAGCTGTGAGTGAAGGTGCCTGGTGTGGGGTCTCTTCCCCGCCAGGCTTACCTCACATGACAGGGATCCCTCAAGGTCCATCAACAACTCCTCTATGAGAGAGTTATCAAAACCCACAAAAACACTTATCCAGAGAGACTTATGCACATTAATGTTTGTAAGGGCAGACTTTTAAAAATTTCTTTTCAAATATATTTTTTAATTTTGAAATATTATTTATTGGATAGAGACAAAGAGAAATTGAGAGGGGTGGGGAGATAGAGAAGGAGAGAGACACACAGACACCTGCAGCCCTGCTTCACCACTCGTCAAGCTTTTCCCCTGCAGGTGGGGACCAGGGACTTGAACCCAGATCCTTGTGCACTGTGATGTGAGTGTTTAACCAGATGATATACTGCCTGGCCCCAAGAGCAGAATTTTTATGGTCTCACCCATGTTGGCTTCACCAAAGTTAAGGCGAGACCTTGAACTTACATCTGGCTCTTGAAACTCCCTTGTTCCCAGGCCTCCCATAGATGACTGGGAAAGCTCTAGGAAGTGAGTAACAGTGGCACACTTGGCTAAGTGTGCAAGGACCTGGGTTAAAGGCCTTGGTCCCCACCTGCAGGGTGGATGTCTCCTGAGTGGTGAAGCAGGGCTTTCAGAAAGTCACGCAGACATTTTCGTTTTCACTGGCCAGGTCCTCACCCAATGCCTGGGGTTCTTGCGGATCGACCCAGAGCTAGTTGCATGTTGCTGTCAGTCCTGAAATGCCGTCACATGTAGTTTTGTCTAAGCACAGGAAATCAGACTTGTGGCCTGTTTCCAAACCTGCTGAAAAAGCAGGCAGTCATTTTGCAGTCACTTATTTCCGCATCTGTTTAGTAAGCTCATCATCACGCAAAGCAAGTCCATTCAGACGCCTGGAAACCGCCTCATTTACCTAAGAAATCATTTCCTTGCCCCAGAGAGCGGGAAGCTGCCCTGCTCTGGCCAGGAGTGCGGGCTCCTTCCAGGGTCACACGGCATCTGTGTACAGCGGCTCCTGCTGTCCTCACCGGCCGGCACACTTCCCTACGTCTGTCTGCCCTACCTGCCGCGACTCACTGTCGGCTCTCAAGGAGCCGGTGATCAGCCTTAGGTGTCTTCACAGCAGGCTGAGTGTGTCTGCAGGGCAGCTGGAGTCACTGACACCTGCCCTTTAAGGGCCCCCGTGTCTCCTTAGGCACCCGGGGCAGAGCCGCCTTCCCAGCGGATAGATAAAGCAGGGGGGGGGGGGCGGGGGGGGGGCGGGGGGGGCTTCCCAAGAGGACCGGCGTCCAGGGACAGAACGGAGGGAGCGCCAGCAGCTGGCATCCTATGCAGGGTCCCCGGTGCACTTACACTGGGAGATGAAGCGGGTGAACCTGCCGCCACCTCCTGCCTGAGCAGTGCCAACGCTGGGCTTGATGTAGCCTCCTCCAGACCCCGGGAACCTGCTTGCAACTAAGGGTACTGAGCCTGCTTGTGGCTCAGTCACTCTCTGGCTTCCTCTCTTCCCGTCTCTCCGCTCTGGGACTCTGCCCCTTCTTGCCCTTTGTCTCTCTCTTACTGGCATCCGCCCCACCACAGCTGCTTCTCCACCAGCCTCCAACTTCCTCCCCTAGTCACCTCACCAGCTCGCACCTGCTTCCTCCCAAGCGGCAGCGGTGCCCCCCTCAGGACAGAGGTGAGGTCGGTCCCTGCAGTCCGCCCAAAGCGGACTTGGGCGATCTCCATGCCCCCCAGTCAGACCTACTCCTGCGAGCCTGTCACCGCACAGGGGGCAGGGAGGGTGGGCTGAAGGCTTGGCTCGCTCCAGTTCGCTTTCACAAAGAGCTTCCGGTGATGCTTCTGAGCCAAGCCGCAGGCAAGGGTGTGCGGGGCCCAGAGACGCCCACCACAGGTGCTGCCGCTGCTGCCTTCCGTCCTGTCCTGGGTCCCAGTCATTAAAGGATCTTTAATGACTTGGCCTCCTTGTTCTGGCCTGCCTGTGGCTTTCTCCTCCTGAGAGCCCTGCATATCTCTCCTGCGCAGCATGCCCTGCACGCCAGGCAGGCTCAGCCCTCGCCACACCACCTGCCAGGCTCTTGGCCTTGAGACAGCCCACCATGAGGTGCCAAGCCCAGACAAGGGACTGGGCTTCTTGTCTTTCTTCCTGTGCAGCCACGTCCTTCGCCGCACCAGAAGCAGCCGCCGTCTCACCGTCACTTGCTGTGAACGCAGCTTTTCTCCACGGGCTGGCATCTGAGACCTGCAGGCAGCGGGTGCAGCAGAAGCCCCTCCCGGCCTGCGGGAGCTCACTCTGCTGGCTTGTGAATCTTGCTGGAAGCCCCTCAGCTGTGGGGGCTGAGTCACACATGCTGACTGTCCTACTTGTGATGCATTGGATCGACCTTCCCGTGGTGCATCCCGTGAGTACCCATTCATTGGGGAAACTAACGATCCTTCCTAGCCGACTGAATCCACATGGATCCCAGTCACTTTCAAAGCCAGCAACAAGCAGCTCCTGACAGCTTTCAAGCTGTTGGTCCTGCTCTTCGAGTCCTCCAACTTAATGTTGAGGGGCTGTCCTTTGCCAAATGCGTTATCTTCACCCACCCTGTTCAACGCTTTACGTCTCGTCACCCAATCTGGTCCCCTACGCCTACACTGAACTTCTCTGTTCCAGACTCTTGGAAACAGAGTTGGCAGTCAGCTGAGGTAAAGAACAAACACCTCATCACAGACCCCTGCAAGCGTCAACCCGGCTTTGACCTAGCACGTTATGATTGGGCCCTCCTCAATTGCTATCGAACAGGCCATGGCTGGTGCGCCGCTATGCTCCATCACTGGGGAGCCAGAGACGACCCGAACTGCCCCTGTGGCTACAGATAGACTATGACCCACATAGTCAATGACTGCCACCTCTCCAGATTCAAAGGAGGTCTCGAAACTTTACATCAGGCTCAACCTGATGCTGTTGACTGGCTACGGAAGAAGGGCAAACGCTAGAAGAAGAACTGCTCTACTCCTGGGTAAACTTGCTTTTTGCCTCCAGGGTCATCGTTGGGGCTCAGTGCCGGCACTAAGAATCCACTGCTCCTGGTGGCCACTTTATCCATTTTAGCAGACAAGACAGAGAGAAACTGAGAGAGGAGGGGGAGCTAGAGAGGGAGAGAGACAGAGAGAGGCCTGCAGACCTGCTTCACCACTCATGAAGCTCACCCCCTGCAGGTGGGGAGCGGGGGCTTGAACCAGGGTCCTTGTGCAGGTCCTCACACTTAATGCTATGTGTGTTTAACCAGGTAAGCCACCACCCAGGCCCCTGGGTAACTTTCTCACTCAGGTTGAGAGATAGTCAGAGAGCGAGAGACACCTCAATACTAGAGTTTCTCCCAGTGCCGTGGCTGCCACGCGGGACCGGGCTCAAGCCTGCTCTGCCCCTGAGCAGGTCCACACCTGCATGGACAGCGCTCTCTCTAGCTAAGAGTGAGCTTTTATTATTATCGTTATGTTTGCGACTAGGGTTAGTGGGGCAGCTCAGCTCCATCATCACAGGTAGCTATACGCCCCATTCTTTATACTAGAGGACGAGAGACACAGGGCGGGAAGGGATGAGAGAGACAGAGGAAGAGGAAGAAGGGAGAAGGCAGAAGGCAGGGAGGGGAGAGCACTGTTTCACCACTCATGAAAGGAAGGAGTTTGAACCTGGGCCCTTGTGCGTGATAACACGTCTGCTTTACCAGGAGGGTGCCCACCTAGCCCTGGGAGTGGCCATTCTTAACGACTACCTTGGCTGCTTGTAGCTCAGGGCATTCCACGAAGCCCCCGAGGTGTGCAGGCATCCTCCCTGCCTGTGCGGTCTGAGGGTGGGAGAAGAGTTTGCCAGTCTCAGCAGAGCCGCGGCCACAAAGACACGTGGGTCTCGGCCGCCAAGGCGCAGCAGAGATGAAGTGGCAGAGCTCAGCTCCTTGCCTGCAACACGTGAGGAGGGGCGGGGCTCTCCCTGTGAGGGCACAGGAGACGGGATCCTCAGCCTTCCTGAGCCCTAAGAAGCTCCCCCACCCCATGCCTTCGGCCAGGGGCTCCACAGACCCGCCCGGGAGTTTCTCCAGTGCAGGTTCTGGCCCTCAGTCCAGGCTGGCAGGCCACGCTGGGGCCCTCGGAGCTATACTTCCATCCAGCCTGCTCCCAGGGGCCTGGGAGTCCCACTGTGGCGGCCCCTCCCTGCTCCCCACCGCCCACCTCGACTTCAGGAGGTCGCCCCGCTCCACCTTGGCTCATGCTGGGAAGGACACGTGTTTGAGGAAATCACCCAAGGGAACAGTGGGCCGCAAAAGTCTTTCAGAACAAAGACTGAACTATCTTCATAATTATATCCAGGCCCTATATCTGGGCCAGGGCTCGTATGGCCTCTTGAACTTCAAATAAATACCTATTCTGTGCCTTGTTTAAACAGGTGTAACAGTACGGGGGAGACTGGGTTTGTCCAGGCAGGAAGGCAGCTCCCATAGCTGTCAGAAAGCACACTGCCCTTTCATTTCTCACCAGAAGAAAAGCTAATTACACTGTCATAACAAAATAAATGTGCAGGGTCTGCCCTGAGCTCCCTGAGCCACTCAGGGAAAAGCGTGCTTTGGGCTGGGTGCTGGCAGGGGTATGGGCAGTGTGGCTGGCACCTGGAGAGGGCGGAGAGGCTGCTGAAGCGTAGTCGGGCTTCTGTCCTCGGAGTGTCTGTCCACTTGCCCACTGACCGCAGCTGCACACATAAACATCTGTGTGCGTGCATACACATGCTCGCACACCAGCAGAGGCCCACCTAACAGATACACACACATCCTTGAACTTTGTACAGGCACACACACACACTCACACACACACACACTCACACACACTCACACACACACTCACACACATTCACACACTCACACACACACTCACACACATTCACACGCACTCACACACTCACTCACACACACACACTCACACACACACACACACACTCTCACACACACTCACACACACATTCACACACACTCACACACACTCACACACTCAAGACACTCTCACAACACACACGCACTCACACACACACACTCACACACACACTCACACACACACTCACACACACACTCACACACTCACACACACTCACACACACACTCACACACTCTCACAACACACACTCACACATACACACGCACACACTCTCACAACACACACACACTCACACACACAACCACACACTCACACTCACACACACACTCACCTCACACACACAATTACACATACACACACTCACACACACAATCACACATATACACATACACACACTCATACTCACACACTCACACACACACTCACACACACAATCACACATACACACACACACACACACCTCTTCTGACGACGGAGCACCACCACTGAGAGCTTATCCCTGTGGACCTCTGACTCCGTTTTCTGGCAAAATGTGCGGGACTTCAGCAGTCTCAGTGCTAGATCTGGGCGCTCCTCCCCCCCACCCGAGTCCTGTACAAGCCAGATGGCTGGCTGGCTGTTTTCCGCCCAGGGAGGGCACAGTGTGCTCCGGGCAGGGTAGGGGCCTGTGAGTGGCGCTCTGCAGACGTCTGCGGGAGCAGGCGGGCGACCTGACCAAGCACGCAGGCCCTGCGTGAGCTGGCTCCAAACCCATGGACAGGAAGTCCCGAGCCCATCCCCACAGCCCAGGGACTCTGCAGCACCTGACCTTGACTCAGAGGGCATTTCCCAGGCTGAGAGCGTCTCCGGCCGTGTGCAGGGGACGGGGCTGCGGACCAGAGCCGCAGGAGGAGCTCGAGGACCACCACGCCGATGGCCGGCCGGGGGAAGAGCAGAGCCGTGGACTGGCTGAACCCAACGGCCTGCCTTCCCTCTGCAGCAACTGCTGCCTGACACAGGAACTTAGCCGCACTCGCCTGTCTCTGTCTGTGGAAGCATGTCGCGATCTGTCCTGCCTGGGCCAAGGAGCTGACCCACTAGTAGAGCACACGTGTGTGGGGCCCGGGTCCTAGCCCCAGTGCCACATGAAAACAAAAATAATCCAACAAACAGAACAAAACAAACAGCAGGGAAGTGCCTGGCTGGTTTGGCTCTGTGATTTAAACAAATAAACTCACCACGAGAGCTCTCACTGTTCCATCAGTGCCTAGCACATAGCCTAACTTGCTGAAGGTGGTGAGTGAATAAATGACAATTAAAAAAAAAGAATAGGGATTTTTTAATGCTTTATGTTGTACCAGCGTGTTTCTTTTTTTAGAATATTTAATTATCTTTATTTATCGGATAGGGACAGCCAGAGTGGAGAGGGAAGGGGAAGTCAGAGAGAGAGAGAGAGACAGAGAGACACCTGCAGCCCTGCTTCACCACTTGTGAAGCTTTCCCCTGCAAGTGGGGGCCGGGGGCTTGAACCGGGGTCCTTGCGCCCTGTAACGCGAGTGCTCAGTGAGGCGCACCACCACCCGGCCCCCCAGAGTGTTTCCAACAAATCAAAAATCCTTTCCTCAACCAAGATCCTAACGGGACTGAAGCGTCTGGCACGGGAAGATGTGCTCAGGCACAGTGGGCGCCTCTGCTACCCTCGCTCGGAAGGAACAGTCTGCAGACAGGGCCTGGGGCAGCAGTCTGTCTCCGAGGGCGAGCGGAGAAACAGGCCCGTTTGAGGACGCCAGGTCCTTAGCCTAGCCACCCGGAAACCCCAGAAGCAGACGGCACAGAAGCGTCACGTCTCTTCCTAGTCAGCTGATGCTCCTGGACATGAAGGGAGGTGGAGGTGGAGCTGAGCAGTGTGTCCATCCCTGGTACACTCTGGACTGTAGTAAAAGCCTTTGCCTTCTCACAAAATCTAGCGTGGCAGTGTTTGGCTTTCTGGTTTCAACACACACGAATACATCTAGAAGTCGTTTTCTTTTGACACGTGGGCACAGCCTCTCACGCCCTGTGGCAGAGCACAGTGTGGGCCTTCGCACCGTCCTGCGCCTCGACCCAACACTTCTCAGCACCCCTCCCTGTCTTGCTAGCGCCCTTCAGCCTGGTGCAACACACCACACCCAGTCTGACTTTCACTTTGTGTTTTCCCTTCTGTCCTTCCTTCTTAAGTTCTTCCTGTGCGAGATCACCGGGCAATTTATCCTTCTCTCTAGCTGACTTGACTTTATGTGGTTCATTCAAGCTCCATCTGAGATACAGCAAAGGGGGTGGCTGCTCCATTTTCAACAGCTGAGTAGTGTCCCGTTGTGTGTATACTCATGTATTTTTAACGGCTGGGTAGTGTCCCGTTGTGTGTATACTCATGTATTTTTAACGCCTGAGTAGTGTCCCATTGTGTGTATACTCATGTATTTTTAGATTTTTATTTTAAATTATATTTATTTGTTTATTGGATGGAGACAGTCAGAAATTTAGAAGAAAGGGGGAGATAGAGAGGGAGAAAGATAGAAAGACACCTGCAGCCCTGCTTCACCACTTGCAAAGCGTTCCCCCTGCATGTGGGGACTGGGGGTTTGAGCCCGGGGCCTTGTGCACTGTGACAGGTGTGCTCAGCCAGGTGCACCACCAGCCGGCCCCCTCCATTGTATCTAGACCACAACTTGCTCAGCCACCCGTCTGTGGCTGGACACCTGGGTTGCTCTCAGGTTCTGGCTGTTACAGATTGTGCCGCTGTGAACACAGGTGCGCACAGATATGTTTCATCTGTGACTTCATTTCCTTTGGGCAATTCCACAGGAGAGAAATTGTAGGTCCATTTCTGGGGTTTGAAGGAATTTCCAGGCTGTTTTTCACAGAGGTTGGACCCATTTGCGTGCCCACCAATAATGCAGACAGATTCCCCGCCCCCCAAACTTCTCCGACACTTGCTGTTTTTTTTTTTCCTGATCACATACAACTACATCCAAGGAAAAGATTGATTGCCTGTTCGGTTTAGTGAGTTATCACAGGCTGACTTGCTGGAATGGTGTGCAGCTATCATCGCCTCACAGTTCCGGAGGCCACTGAGCTAAAGCCGGACGCCGCAGGCAGGCCTGTGCTCCCTGAGCGCCAGGGGTCGGCCCACCTCCCGGTCTTCTCACTGCTATGAAGGTTCCCCACCTTCCTCCGCTTTTGGCTTTTCCCGCCTCCTTCAAAGCCGTAGCCGTCTCGTTTCTAATCTTTCTCTGACTCTCTGCCGTCCTTCACTCCTAAGGACCTTTGTAAGCGCGCTGTGCCACCCAGGTAATCCCGGACAAGCTCCCCACCTCAAGGTCTTGGATGTTTTCACAGCTTCAAAGTCCCTTAATCTAGTGAGAAGCACACTCTTGGGTCCTGGGGATTCCGAAGTGAGTGGTTTGGAAGGCCATTCTTTTAGCAGTAATCTGGGGAGAGAGCGATACACCTTCAATTCCTTATCTGGGCAAAGTTTGTTTTTTTTTCTTCCCAATCCCAGTGTCTGTGTCCACTTGCATGGCAGAAGTGCTGGCAGGTGACTGGGGGGAGAAAATTGACTACATGAGCCTTGCCAGGACTTTCAGAAGCTACCGCCAGGAGACATCTCTCTTCTCGCTCTGTCTGAACCTGTTTGCTTGCGGCTGTGATGTCACAGCATGCCGTTAGTGGGGTCACCGTTTTTGCTTGTGAAACTGTCCTCAGCAAATCTGAAGGGACTGACCAGTGACATGGTGCCCTGCAGAGAGGACCTTAACTTTTCAAGGATGCTGACCTCGCTTCCATGGTGGGCAGATGCTAGGCTTAGAACTAGACAAGATCATCCCTTCCCTGAGAAGGGCCGTGGGCAACTGGAGCAGGAAAGAAAGGCATATTCTTCAGCTCCACTCTGGAGTTTGGACAGGAAACTAGAACTCAGTGGGAGGTCTGTGGGGGTGGGGGTGGGGTGCTTGCAAGCTGGCAAAACACAAAACAGGTGGTTCTCAGCGGAGCGCAGGGCTGGGCTGGGCTGGCCAGGGAAGAGGTGGGGAGCAGAAAGGTGAATACCGATGGGAGCGGGGCTGGCTGCCGGGGTCCACGCCTGATGACAGGTGAGAGCCGCGACCCCCCTGCCAGGTCAGTTGACCTAGTGATCACAAGCAAGGTCTGTGAATAGCCTTTTTAGGTAAACAGTGCTATTGACGATGACGGTAGACTTCTCTCAAATACACTCGGATTTCAGTGTTGGCTCCGCAGATCCCTTGAGCCCTGGAGCTGTCAGGGAGTCTGGGAGACGCTCTAGTCAGGCACAGAAGCCAGGGAGGCGGTGCAACAAATGTGGGCGTCCAGCCAAACTAGAGGACCCCACCCCCAAGAAAAAGAGAAGCCAGCAGAATGTGGCGAATCCTTCCTGCAAGCGAAATAAGGACCCTGTGGTCAGGAGCCAGCTGGGGTGCACCAGCCAAGGCTCTGAGAGGCTTTCTGTGCTTTTTCTTTCTTTTTTTTTTTTTTTTTTTCCTTTTGTAAGAAATCTGTGCTTTTTAAACATGCCAGATGGCTGTGCTCCTGCAGGTCTTGATTTCTTGTTTGTTTTACTTTTCATTGTTGTTGATGATGTTGTTTCAGTAAGACTGTAAATAAGAGAAGGGTCAAGGGGTCCTTGCTTTGCCGGGAGAGGCCCAGCGGAGGGGGAGGGAGGCCCTGGTGCAGCGGTGCTGGGGCTGGGCCCCTCTCAGTGCAGAAGGGCTGCCCCGTGGCTGAGAGAGCAAAGCGGCTGCCTCTGGGGATAGGGAGGCCGTCCTGGGGGTGGACAGCCCGGCTCCACCCAGCCCCACGCACGCAGAAGGCTGCCCCCGCCGGCCAAGGGTCTGAGTGCCTGGTGCTTCCCGTGGGCCTCGCCAGCCCTCACACAGACAACTAAGCAGCTCCTGTCTTCTTCCTAACAACCTGCCTGGCCCCAGCGCACACTGACTGCTGGCAAGTGGCCGCCCTCAAAGAAGTGCGAAGATGCTCTCCTCTCCAGGGCTCTCACTTGTTCTCTGAAAGAATGCTCTTTTTTCTTTTCCCTTTTCCTTTTTCCTTTCTTTCTTTCTTTTTCTTTCTCTCTTTCTTTTAAAGATATTTTACTTTTTGTTTTTTTGTTTCCAGAGTTATCACTGGGGCTCAGTGCCTGCACTATGAATCCATTGCTTTTGGAAGTTATTTTTTCCCTTTTGTTGCCCTTGTTGTTTATTGTTGTTGTTGTTATTATTATTATTATTGCTGTAGTTGTTGTTGAACGGGACAGAGAGAAATAGAGAGAGGAGGGGAAGACAGAGAGGGGGAGAGAAAGACAGACACCTGCAGACCTGCTTCACCGCCTGTGAAGTGACTCTCCTGCAGGTGGGGAGCCGGGGGCTCGAACTGGGATCCTTATGCTGGTCGCTGTGCCTCGCGCCACGTGCGCTTAACCCGCTGCACCACCACCCGACTCCCATAAATTAAAAAAAAAATTTTTTTAAAGGCCCAGGTGCTCCCAACCGCCTGCCAGATGGCTTCCGACAGCCCAGTGCTCTGTCACCTGTTCTGCGAATATATGTTGCTCGACCGACAGCCCAGGCGACCGGCTGGCATGCCCCAGGGCTCTCCTTCCAGCTACTGTGAGGAGAATATCTCCGTAACTTCCTCTCTCCACTGTCTACACTTGGGGGGAGCCAGGGACAGTGGTCACAGACTGAAGCGGCCATTTATTCAGGAATTGGACGCTGAGAAACAGACGTGGTAAGAAAATACTTCAAAGCCCACTAGAGAACTCTCATAAAACACAGCCTCTGCAGTAACCAGCTGATGATTTAAATCCAGTTGCAATTGCTTAAGGGATGAGAGGTGGGGAGGAGGGTGGGAGACCAAGAGTCCTCAGCCTGCTCAGAGTCTCATGAATAATCTCTCCTGACAGGAGCCACTGAACCAGCAGAAATCAGCGAGGGAAAAAGAAAGATGGGTTCCTAGCTCGTTGTTTAGTGTGCGACCCATATCGTCCCTAGTGGGGGGGGGCGGAGTCGGTGAGGGACGGCCAGACAGGAAGTTCACTGTTTTTGACACTGACACCGTCTTGCTCTGTCCTGTGAGAGACACCTCCTGGCTGGATGAGAGAGAGAGAGAGAGAGAGAGAGAGAGAGAGAGGGAGGGAGAGAGAGAGAGAGAGAGAGAGGGAGAGAGAGAGAGGGAGAGAGAGAGAGAGGCCTCCTGGCTGGGTGGGCTGAGCAGAAGGCCGGGCAGGCTGGAGCTGCCAGCACGTGGAAGCCATCCGCGACCCCCTCTGTGTGGGTATGGGGAGTGGAGGGGGAGTTCTCAGGCTGAAATAGACGCCTTTGACGCATCACATCGACGGGAGGGACTCTCGGGAGGTGGGGGCGTTCGGGTCCTGGGACATGGCGGAGGAGGACCCAGGTGGGGGTCCGAGTGTGATGGATGTGGGGAGCTGAGAGGTGGGGGCTGCTATGATCTCAACTTAAAGGGGCTTTTGGGGGGCTGCAGCCGTAAAGGACTCACAGTGGGGACTGGGGATGGGTTTAAACAATACAAGGCTTATCAGGGTGAAAGGCGAGATAAGCACTTACCAGGGGCTAAGAGTGCGCTAGGTCCACACAGTCTGAGTGCAGTTATCAGACGTTTAGTCCCGCAGGTAAACAAGGGGTCTACACATGTACCGGCTAGCAGTCACACGTGCTCAGCTCCCAGGAGAAACAGCGGCCATGACGGAGATGCTTCTGGCCAGGAGAAGCAGCTGCCCAAAGGGGTGGCCTGCTCCAGGCCTGCACTTTACAGACTCCCTTGTGTCCTACCTTAGGCTGACTTCATTCCTATGCTAACAGTGCCAAACTCCTGTTGGGGCCACAACAGGGGGCTGGGTGGTGGCGCACCTGGTAGAGTGCTCACGTCACCATGCCTGAGGACCCTGGTTCGAGCCCCCGATCCCCACCTGCAGGGGGGAGTTTTGCAAGGGGTGAAGCAGGGCTGCAGGTGTCTCTCTGTTTCTCCCCCTCTCTTTCTCCCCTTCTCTCTTGATTCTTGACGGTCTCTATCCAATAAGTAAATAAAGAGAATGCAAAGAAGAAGAAAGAATGTCACACATGTACTAAAGGTTGCCTTTGACTGTTGACTGTAAGCCATTGATCCCCCCACCAGTGAAGGGAAATATAAATTGAATAAACAGGCGAGCCCGGCTCTGTGCTGCGGTGGCCGTCATCCCCTGGACACCCTCCCCCGTCCCCGGTGTCCCTCCACACCGCAGTGCTCGGCCCCTCCGGTGAGCTCCCCTGGCGTCCTCTGGGAGGGACAGAGCAGGACTTGGTCCCACCTCAGGGGAGCGCCCAGGGGTGCTGGCGGGAGCAGCCGTGCCAGGTCAGCCCGCCTCTGCTACCTGGCCGATGTGAGAGCGGGTGCGCTGCGCTGCCGCTGGTGGCCACTGGGCGGCGGGAGAGAGCCGGAGGCCGGAGGCCAGTCAGCCCTGCTGTGCCCACAGCTGCCATGCCACTCGCCACACTCCACACGCCACACGCCACAGCTGTGCCCTCGCCCCTCGGGTCCCAGGCCGCCTGCGCGCTTATGGTGACAGCCCGTCAATTTTTTTTTTAAATTTTAATAGTGACTTAGTAATGATGAACAAGATTGTAAGATAGCAGGGGTACAATTCCACACAGGCCCCACTGGTGGAGTTCCCTGTCCCATCCCCGCCATTGGAAGCTTGCCTGTTCTTTAAAAATAAATAAACAAACAAACATATGTATACATATATTATTGCACAGAAACAGAAATTGAAAGGGAGAGACACACCCGCAGCCCTGCTTCACCACTCGTGAAGCTTTCTCCCTGCAGGTGGGGACCAGGGGCTCGAACCCAGTATCCTTGTGCACTGTGATGTGAGCGCTTAACCAGGTGCCACTGCCCGGCCCTCAAAGGTGTCCCTATTTTTTTTATCTCTCTGGGAGCAGGGACCAAAGATCTCTATGGGGAGCAGAAGGTGGAGGTCTGGCTTCTGTAATTGCTTCTCTGCTGGACATGGGCGTTGGCAGGTGGATCCACAGCCCCAGAGACAGGGCAAGTATTACCCATCCTTTGGCCAACAGTGAGGCCTAGCAGGGTGGGGACTGAGGGACCCAAACCAGCCTGCACCTCAGCCCTGTGACTCAGAAAACTTGGTTGGGGAGCCAGAGCTTTACGGCCGACAGCATGGAAGCAGCTCCATTTCCTTTATTCCTAGATTCATTTATGGCGACCAGGGGAAGGGTCAGAGCCATGGTGGCATGTGTGCTGCCGGGGATTGAACTCAGGACCTCGAGCTCACCTCAGGACACACCACACCACCTCCCTGACGCCCTTCTGTGGAGGCCGTAGGGTTTATAAAGCGACCCAAAGCCTAGGTGTTCGTGCCCACTGCTGTGTCCGTGCTGTGTGCGGTGTGTCCAGTGAGCAGGGTGCCTGCTTCAGCCCAGCCTGGCGTCTGCTGTGCTGTCCCTGCAGAGGGAAGGGGCTCTAGACTGTGGCCCGGTCTCCCCCTCCGCCTGGGCCATCTGGGCTTGACACCACTGCCACGTGGGACGGACCGGTCCTCCTAAAGACGGCATCCCAGGCTGCCAGGGCCCGGACACAGCTTATCCCCTGCTCCGTGCTTTCTGATTCCAGCGTCTGCTTCTCTCACCTCAGAGTGGCCCAGGCCCCTGAATTTCCACTTTCCTTCCTGCTGTCCTCCTCCCTGCCCACCTGGCCACTGTGCATTCATCCTCAGCTCCACCAGGCCATGGGCAGGAGAGCAGGAAGCCTGCGACTCCGGGCAGCCATGTTCTCCTTGCGCACTGAGTGCCTGGCTTGGTGGGAAACAGCTTCCGTCTTGGCAAAAAGGAGATCTGAGGATTATCTATGGACTTAGTCTAGTCTTCTCACATCCACCATTTCCACAAATGATCAGAGATTACTAGATACATTCAGACGTTGCATTAGCCTTAAAGAATTTGGAGAGAAAAAAAAAATCTAAATAGGCTTAAATACCATTTCGGGGTCCAGAATGTTAAGCTCTGTGCTGCAGATAATTACCATTTCAAGGCCTTTCCCCTGGGGTTCGAGCACTTCTGGGCAGTGATTGCCGAGCACATCTGTAAACGTGACAGATGTTGCAGGGAGGTGGGGACGAGCGGGAACGCGTTTATAGACGCCTCTGCTGAGGAAGAGAACAGTCCTGAAGGCAGCATCCGCCACCCCAAACGCCTGTTTGTCCAGGAGTAGTCTGCGCCTGAAGGTGTTGGGAACAGTTTTTATTAACGGAGAGGACGCCAGCTGGTGGAGGCTGGCCGGTAGGTGGAAGCCCTCTCTGTGAGCATGAAATGTGTGGAGCCCAGCAAGTCCGAGGGAGCAGCGGCTGGTGCGGGGAGAGCCCTTCCGCAGTGCCCACAGGGTTCCCTCCAGAGGGCGAGGGCGGCCAGTGGGAGCCCAGACGTGGAGGTGGCATGTTACTGCTGCAGGGTGGTGAGATGGTGATAAGAGAGCTATCTGTGCTTCTGGGCCATGACACTGCTTTCATAGCAATTTTATATCTGTTCTCATTTTCATAGTAAGTTCATGGCATGAAGCACAGCTGTCATCATTGTCACTTCTTTCTGGAGAAGAGACTTCATAGCAGACGGAAGTGGGTGAGCGCTGAACAGAATAAGCAGAGTAAGAGCCCAGGCTGCCGCCCACACGCACCCTGCCACCATCACTATTTTTAACAGAACCCCAGAGTTTCTGTCTGATGCTCTTGCCATGCTTACTAAATGTCTGGTAAACGACCACTTCTCCGGCATGCGGGCTTAATTATGTTAATTATGCTCCTGAAAAAATGTCAAGTGTGATTTTTAATAGAATTTTGTTAGAATGCCGTTGTGTATTCTGTTCTCTTCTTTTCTCCCTGATAATCAGCAATTAGTTAACTTCTCCCTAGTTGTTCAGCAATTAATCTCCCTAATCAGTCAAGCTGTGCTGGGCAATTCACCAAGGCCCTTAAACTCCCTTCTAAGATGCCACCCAGTGCTGGTTTTTATCCCTCATGAATCTTATTTTCCACAGAATTTGAGTGCATACCGAGAATTCCCCAAAGAAATGGATTGGTATCACAAATTACCAAAACTAAACAACAACACAACAAGAGAAATCCAAACAAGCAAACCCTTTGCTACAAATAAACACAATGTTTATTCCCTGCGGTGCCTGTACATTCTCAGATGCGTAAATACTTTTAAAAGGTTGGTAGCAAATTCTCTGACACCCCCCACATGGGGACAGTCCAGTCAGTGCTCACAGAAGAAAAGCATGCCAGCTTTTTTCCATCAACACCATTCATGTTTTAGAGGACTGACTTTTCAGGGACCTCCCCAGAGTATTTCCTTCAGCTCCTGCCAACCTAGAGAACAGGGAGTGGCCACCTTCCACACACGTCTGTGTCCAGTTATTGGGCAGAGCTGCACAACGGCCATATATGGTGAAAGGTAGGTTTTCCCCTGTGCCTGTGTTCTTGGAAAACGTTAAATGCACATGTCTCCATTCTGCTCCTTAGAAGCTGGCGCCCAGATGTGAAGTATTGGGTGGTGGGGACTCTGCTGTCTACAGTTTGCTTGACGTCCAATAGGCCCCTAGAATGCGCTTAGAAGGCAGTGTTCAGAATTAAGCTCCTAACCTTCTTTGATGTAATTGTCTTTCTTTAGAATCACATCTTGAAGAAGAGGATGGTGAAGATTCAGAAAGGGAATGGACTTTCTCAGCCGGACTTACTGTGCTCTCTGCCCTCCTCACTGAACTTTATAATAATCCTTAAAACACAGCTAATTATGAGTTCCTACCTGGACAATGCTGCTGTCGGCGCGGCTGCATGTCACTGCTCCTGGTGTCTGACCCTGTCAGGTCAGTTCTGCCTGAGTTCACTCATGTGCTGCTGCTTTTTAATAATCTGAGTGTTATTTCCACTCAAAATGTTTCCAGCTTTTCAGAAAACCCAAGAATTTGGAAGGGGGTGGGGATGTCTCATAACTATTATTTAGGTAATTATCACTTTGAGTTAGTCAGATTTTTTTTTTTTGGTGCAAGAACTATAGTCTGAGAAGAACATTTGAAAAAAATTAGAAGTTCTAGTTTAAAAGTTAAAACTCCACATTTACATTTTAAAAATAGAACTAAGGCAGACTCTCTGGTAATTAAAATATGATTTCCCTCTATTTCCTATGCTCAATAAACTCTAACTGTTACAATATACTGTGAAACGCAGGGCACTGAGTCCAGGGCACTAAACAAAGAAGTTAAAAGGCTTTGGCTTTGCGGGGGGGTGGGGGGGGTTGGGGTATAAAGATCCTGTTTCCTAATATATAAAATGGGACCTGGAAAGGCTTCACGGTGTTTAATATGTTTTTTTCTTATATTCTAAATGCAATAATCTCTAACCACCACTTGGTCATTAAGATTTATACTCACTGTAATTCATGTCAACTTATATCTGGGACTTTTTTTTTTTTTTACTACTCTTGGCAGCCAGCTGCTGGTGGAGACTAGAATGTTTCTCACTAGTCGGCAGCCTCTGAAATGATTTCTGGGAGATGCTTTACTGTAGATTACACATTCTTCTATGGCATTTAAAGTTAACGATCAGGCAGAGAGAGATATCAAAACATGGCTCACCACATGGACCTGACGAGTATGGATTTAACTCTTCTGCATGCTTTATAAAAATTGATTTTTAAAAGGCCTTTGAAGACTCATGTAGTGCTAGTAAAAGCTCACACACTGGTAAAAGAAGAAGAAAAGCCATGTATGTGCTCTTCTAAAGTCTCTAGTCAAGCGGTCCTGAAATCATTTTCTGTTTCCCGGCAGGAGCGAGTGTGTGGTCTGAAGGCAGAAGAGCCAACGGCAGCAGGGACTTGCTCCGGCCTGATCTGAAGTCAAGTGGTAGAGATGTCTGCAAAAATAGGAACTTGTGATGGCCACAGTGTCTCTTCTTTGCGTCGATAAATTAGGAATGGAGTGACTCCCCGCCCACCAACAAGCCAGAAAGGAGTGGAAGCCCAGAGCTGCGTGTTCAGATCTCAGGAGGGGCTGCTCCCTAGGTCATCTCCCTAAGTCGCGCTGCCCTGCCTCTGACAACTGTAGTTAAGGGTTTAAGAAGACTCTTTGCTCAGTCTCACTTATCACTGAGGAAGGCCACAACAGTTGGCCTAGGATCCTGTCAGCATGGAGGTGGTTCCCAGAGCCTCTCTGTTGCGTCTCAGGCATTGCTTTTTCTCTTCCCTTCTGAACTATTTATGATTCATTTCAGGAAAGGATAGATTTTCTCTGCGGGCACTAAAAAGGCTTAAAGTAGTTTTAGAGACTAGAAGCAACAAGGAACTATTTTCCTTGGTGCTGTAAAATAAGTCATTGTCACTAGTCTATAGCCTGCAGTAAACTAGTAGAAGGAATTTATGATGGCTGCTTGGAGTCAGTCTGAAATCACGTCGTTGCAAGTCTACCCTCGTCAGTCACTGGCAGAAATCACAGGCTGGGTCTCAGACAAAGGGGTCCACACGGAGGCTCCTGGTAAACAACGCAGAGAGGACCTGGCCTCACGTCCCTGCCGGCCTTCCCCACCTTTTCAAAGCGGCAGGATAATAGGTACACATGTGTTTCATCCTGACTGCCGTCAAAAGCACCTGTTTGTGGCGCAGAGTCTGAATGGGGAATTAGGAAAATATTTACACGGCTGGTAGCAGAAAATTATGTAGGAGTGCCTTGTGGGAGTCGCTGGCAGGACTTGAGAAAGACATGAGGCATTTCACACACCAAGGTGCAGCCAGTTCTGCAAATGTGAGTTCTGACCAGTCCTCCCTGCTTCCTCCCTTGCCTAGCCAGCACTGTCCTGCCCCAAATCTGGGTCTATCTGGAAGGTCTTCTGGGGAGTCCTCTCTGGGGTGAGCCGGCAAAGGAGGAATGCAAAGCAGCCTGTGTGGCGTGGCTGGGAGTGGGGTGAGAGGAGAAAGAAACAGAATATTCACCGGTGGCCACGTTGACCTAGGGTTCGGGAACTGGGACGGGTCTATCGCTTTTGCAGGAACAGCAACGCTAGAAAGAAAGTCCACTTTGGACAGACAGCTATAGAGGATGGAGAATACTGAGAACACGTGTAGCTGACACAAGCCGGACAAGGAAGCGGGATCTGGAAGGAGGAGGAAGGGGAGAGTCAGTGAGGAGGAGGAAGGGCACCCAACTGGGTCGGCTGGCTTTAAAGAGCTCAGGAATAAAGTCCCAAGCTCTGAACCTTCGTAGAATAAATCGCTCCCTGAAGAAAACAGTCACATTTCACTGGTGAAATAATAACTTTCTTTACTTAGCAAAAAATAATAATAATAAAATAAAAATATATATTACTGTTCTGGTAAATGTGGATTAAAAATTCTCCCAAGACTTGGGTGATTATTACTTACTATTAAATGCTAAAACAAAAATATCCTTAAAGCGAGGATATTTTTGTTTTAGCAAAGATCAGAGTCACCACTTCTTGCACATTGATCTAAATAAGCATACGCTGACACTCTGTTGTTCATGACTTGCTGTAGGGAGTTATCAGAAACACATGCCGAGTGCGTCTGAAGCTGGCCTGCGCTGCTCTGTGAAGCCATGTCTGCTGTTGGTGCCCACGGAAAACAGAACAGCACATAGACACAACTTAAATCCCATTACTCTGAAAACTTGGAAGTGCTGTAGTATGGTCTGAAGTGGCTGGTTTTCTTATTTTGTGCACTTAGACAAACTAGATTTCATTAGAAATAATTGTATATATTTAGAAGACCAAATCCAGAATTAAAATTGTTAGTGTGTGCGAAGCTCTGACCAACAGTTACTGCCTCAATTCCTGCTGTCAGAAGAGTGCCGCTACACTTGACGAGAGCTGTCTGAGACCTACTTCTAATCAGAATCTAAAATAGCGCTGTGAAAACAAAGACCTGTAGAGAATTGTTCTAGAGAAACGATGAGCACTCACTCACATCAGCAACCTGCTTAACTTTTCAGTGTAAACTCTAGGGCAGCTCCTGTCTCTAACACAGACGGACGACGGGCCCTGCCCCTCTCAGCCTCAGCCTCAGCCTCAGCCGTCTGTCCTGTAGGGACCCAACTGCAGCTCTGTCAGCAACATTCTCAAGAGCTTTGTATCTGATGCTGCTGGGTGTTTATTGCCACCAGGGCTCTGTCGGGGGCTTTGAACCACGCTTCTTCCCCACTGCCAGTGGACTTTCCCTCTTTTTTCAGATAGAGTGTGAGAGACAGAGGGGGGTAGAGGGAGGGAGGGAAAGAGGAGGTAGGGAGAGAGGAGAGAGGGAGGGAAGGAGAGAGAGAGAGAGACAGAGAGATAGAGAGACAGAGAGAGAGGGAGAGAGAGATAGAGAGACAGAGAGAGAGGGAGAGAGAGAGACAGAGAGGGAGAGAAAGAAACAGAGAGAGAGGGAGACAGAGAGAGACAGAGAGAGGGGGAGAGACAGAGAGACAGAGAGAGACAGAGGGAGAGAGAGAGAGACAAAGAGAGAGACAGAGGGAGAGAGACACAGAGAGAGGGAGAGACAGAGAGAGACAGAGGGAGAGAGAGAGAGACAAAGAGAGAGACAGAGGGAGAGAGACAGAGAGAGAGGGAGAGACAGAGAGACAGAGGGAGAGAGAGAGAGAGACAAAGAGAGAGACAGAGGGAGAGAGAGAGGGAGAGAGACAGAGAGAGAGGGAGAGAGAGAGACAAAGAGAGAGACAGAGGGAGAGACAGAGAGAGAGAGAGAGGGAGAGAGAGAGAGAGAGAGAGGACAGTACTGCTCCACCACTTCAAGGGTCATTTTTTTTTCCCTCCAGGGTTATTGCTGGGCTCGGTGCCTGCACCATGAATCCACCACTCCTGGAGGCCATTTTTCCCCCTTTTGTTGCCCTTGTTGCAGCCTCGTTGCGGTTATTATTGCCATTGTTGACGTTGCTTTGTTGTTGGACAGGACAGAGAGAAATGGAGAGAGGAGGGGAAGACAGAGAGGGGGAGAGAAAGACAGACACCTGCAGACCTGCTTCACCGCCTGTGAAGCGACTCCCCTGCAGGTGGGGAGCCAGGGGCTCAAACCGGGATCCTTATGCTGGTCCCTGCGCTTAGCGCCACATGTGCTTAATCCACTGCGCCACCACCCGACCCCCCAAGGGTCATTTTTAAGTGACCACATTATGATTGCTAATCTTTTAATAGATTCTATGGTTGTTGGCTAAAATATTAGTGTAGAAGTCATTCCCTTTGATGTGCTGTGGAGTATATTTGCAATCACGCTGTCAAAATGCATCTAAGGCATTAAAGGGAAGTCATTTCTTAATCACACACAGGAAAAGACATAGAAGGTGTTTGTTCAGTCTTATAACATGGTCCCACTCCATGATTATCTGCAAGTACTCAGAGGGGAAGAAACTCAGATGAGTGGTTTTTCAGTAAAAAACAAAAAAAATAAAATAAAAAGGAAAATCTTATTTGTTCAGCCATTAAAAACTTATAAGAATTTGACAACCTATTATAAAAATAACATTCAATAGAAAATATGGTTTTCTCAAATATTGTTCTAATTAGCACGCTGGCTCACTGAGGTTCTGCGAATTGAAATAAATAGAAAGCTAAGTCCTTCATTTCTCCCCAATTTAAAGTGAAGCTATAAAATGCCTAAACAAAAGCAGTTTTCTGGTATTCACAAAGTCAGGGGTGGGAAGAACTGTGACAGGACAGCTCAACTCCGGGCAGGGCTGCGAGGGCAGGGCAGGGCAGGGCAGGGCAGGGCAGGGGCAGAGTGCTGTGAGAGCAGAGGGGGCAGGAGAATGTCGCTGGAGCTCAGCTTGTTCACTCCTCTCTGGAACCCTCCTGCTATTCTTGGCTAAGGCCGGGTTTTTGCCAAGTCAAGGAGCTCAGGCCGGGCTCCGCATCACAAAGAGCACAGAACCGTCACCAGCGCCACTGCTGCTGAAGCAGTGCTTGTGGGATCAGAGTGTGAGACTGGGGGACATGAAGAGCGGCCTCTGGGAGTGGGAGGCATCCAGCTAACTAGGGCGAAACCACAGTCACGCTGGACTGTCCTTCCACAGTTGTCTAATGTGTAAATGCCAGAAATTGGTTTAGCCAAGGGATTGCTGATTATGACATTTTGTTAGACTTACCCCCAACGGCTTCATAGTTTTCTGTATTATGCATTTGAGGGCAGCTCCTCAGATCGCCTTGGTGAGCCTGGAGCATTTGACCCCGCCTGAGCCACAGAGACCAGTGCCGTCCAGTGGAAACACAATGCCAGTCAGTCATGAGATCATAACTGCAACCACACTTTGCAAAGAAACTCGAGAGAATGATTTTTAATAACAGCACATTGGCTATTTATCGTTATGTAACAAATGACCCCAAAATTTGATTTAAAGGTTACATTAATTCTTTCACGGTAGCTGGAGGTCAGCAGACAGGAGCCGCTTAGCTGGGTGGTTTTGGCCCAGGGCTTCTCCTGAGTCTGTAGTCAGGATACTGCCTGGGTTCCATGAGGGCTGGGGAGACAGCATCACGGTTCTGGAAAAGACTTTTATGTCTGAGGCTCTGAGGCACCAGTTTCAATGCCCAGCACCACCATGAACTCAGCTAGAGCTGAGGAGCACTGGTGTGTGTGTGTCTTTCTCTTTGTATATCTCTCCTTAAACATAATTTTTAAAAAAAAGTTTAAGTATTGCATTCTACTTTTGAAAAATAAAGCATTACACATGTTACAATGCACAAATGTTCGAGCCCTTGTCCCCACCTGCAGTGGGAAAACTGCAAGCGGAGAAGCAGTGCTGCAGGGGTCTCTCTGCCTCTCGCCCTCCCTGTCACTCCTTCCCCTCTCCATTTCTGGCTGTCTCTATACAATAAATAAATAAATAAAGATAATAAAATTTTAAATGAATTAAAATTAAAAAGTAAAGCACTGATGGGGAAAGAGGGTAACTAAAAAATGTCACTCCAACTATCAGAGATGGTCTCACTCCTATGTGGGATTACACATCTGATTTACATGGACTTGCCAAAAAAAAAAAAATCCAAACAAAACAGAAGCCAGCAAACTGTAAGACTTGTGAGAACTCTGCTGGTTGCCTTTGGGAGGTGGAGGGTGGGGACACTCTGGTGGGTGGTGGGTTCGTGTGTAATCTTAAAAGGTCCTAACATACTAGGAACAACAAATAAAAATCATATAAAAAGTCACTCCTGTGGGTGACAGTTGATGCTGGCTGTCAGCTAAGGTGTCTTAGTTTGTTTGTTTGTTTGTTTTTTACCAGAGCACTGCTCATCTCTGGCTTATGGTGGTGTGGGGATTGACCCTTGCGCTTCAGAGCCTCAGGTATGAGAGCATCTTTGCACGACCATCACGCTATCTCCCCGGCCCAGGCCTGTGAGGTATCCCAGTTCCCATTTACGCAGGTCTGTCCTGCAAGGTTGCTCTCCTCCAGTTGGCATCTTCAGCATGAGGTGTCTGTTTTCCCCAGGGGCTGGGCTCTGAGGTAGGGACACAGAGGGGTCGGCCTGGATGAGCAGAGTCAGCAGGCAGGAGGCGAGAACTCGAGACAGAAGCTTCAGTTGTTCCTGTCATCGGACTAGGCAGGACCCCATCCTCTTCTGTTGATCGGGCCAGAGCCCTGGAATGCAGCCTCTGCTCCACGAGGAACTGCCCGTGGGCACGAGCACTGGGACATGGGGCTGGCAGACTGCCCGCAGCAGGTACACGCCACTACACGGACACGGGGCTGGCAGACTGCCCGCAGCAGGTACACGCCGCTACACGGACACGGGGCTGGCAGACTGCCCACAGCAGGTACACGCCACTACACGGACACGGGGCTGGCAGACTGCCTGCAGCAGGTACACGCCGCTACACGGACACCTCTAAAGAAGCAGTTAGTGTCCGAGCTATAGCAGGTCACCAATGAAATATGTTTCATCCTTTTAGTCATGTGAAGTCTTCAGTACCCCCTATACATTTTATTTACTTATTTGTTATTGGATAGAGGCAGAGAGAAACTGAGAGGGGAAGAGGGGATAGAGAGGGAGAGAGACAGAGACACTTGCAGCCCTGCCTCACCACTCGTGAAGCTTTCCCCCTGCAGGTGGGGGCCGGGGGCTTGAACCCGGGTCCTTGCTCACTATAGTGTGCGCTTAGTCAGGAGCACCACTGCCTGTATGCCTCTTATAAGTTTAACCCCTATCAGTTTGGACTAGTCACATTCCAAGCACCAGGAGCCACACACGGCTAGATGGGCACCAGTCACCAGACGCCCCCCAGCCCTGAAAGGCTCTTCCCTACCAAGAACAAAAATGCTTTGAGCGAGTCTCCCTCTTGTAGCCAATGCCCAGCTACTGTAGTCCAGACACAGAGCAGAATGTAGGGGAGCCCAGGCAAGGGAGAGGTTCAGCTCCGTCGCGTTAAGCTCAGCCATCTCCAGCCTGTGCGTGATTGTGGAGTGAGTGCCCCACAGTCCTTGCCAGAGCTCCTCACAGGGCCACACACGGCATCCAGTCGGCTCCAGCCCAGTGCCATGTTTGATCTCCAGCCCTGGGCTGGAGCCCATATGTTGGCCTGGAATCTGATTTCCCCTGGACATGAAGCAAGTTAAATATTTGTTTAACTCAGTCCATTGTACGTTCTGCTGTTTCACACAGGCCGGGTGTACTGGGGAAGGACAACACAGAAGACACCCTCACTATTTTAGGCTAGGCGTCTTGGGTGCTTGGAAGTGGGCTCTGCAGAAAGAATGTGGATATGTAAGGCTACATCCATGTGCAAAGTCACTAATTACCTTAAACACTGTGACTGGAGTCCATTTTGAGAAGTATTTCAGTCTGCCCTCTGGTTTAACTTTAATAATGCAAATTTCTTTGATTTTTGCAGACTAAACATATGTATTTGACATGTCTTTTCTCACAATGTATATCCTGAGTTATATTGTGGCAAGTTATACATATCTTAAGAGTCTAAAACTCTGGAACAAAGACCTTCCAGGGGAGCTGAGGGCCCCATTTCCAAAACAGCAAGAAGGTGCCATTAAATGTTCTTTATTTTTGTTTTATTTTTCTTATATTTCATAGGGCAGAGCCAAGTGGGGGGGGGGAAATGGGGAGGGAGGGAGGGAGAGAGAAAGAAAGACACCTGCAGCACTGCTTCACTGCTTGAGTGTTTGTGGACCTTATCCCCTGCAGGGAGGACCCTGCCCCTGAAGGTGGGGAAGCTTGAACCCGGGTCCGGGCAGGCATGGTGATACGTGTGGTCAACCAAGTGCACCCCTGTCGACCACCATTTTTTAAATGATGAAATGGTGGAAGTGTAGACAGAGCACTCTGGGACTTACTGGCGGCAATGTGGCCCCTCTCTCAGCACTGCAAGCAAACAGCTTTCTGAGCTGAGTTTCCCCTGGGCAAATGCAGCCGCTTGGAGCCACTTGGAGCCACTGGAGTTGCTCCCAGCTGGAAGGAATCAGCGTCACTCCGATGGCATGAATGCAACGCATCGTCCTGGACATTTAAAAATTTTATTTGTATAGACATACTGTTGACAAAAAGTTAAATAGCTGAGCAAGGACGGTAAAGAACTATGAACAAGGGGCCGGGTGGTGGCGCACCTGGTTGAGCACACATGTTAGAGTGCACAAGGACCCGGGTTCAAGGCCCCGGTCCCCACCTGCAGGGGGAAAGCTTCACGAGTGGTGAAGCAGGGCTGCAGGTGTCTCTCTGTCCTGCTTTCTCTCTACTCCCCTTCCCTCTTGATTTCTGGCTGTCTCTATCTAGTAAATAAAGATAATAATAAAAATAGAACTATGAACAAAAAACTACGTCTCTTATATGTGAAATTCACTCCAGATTTTATCACCAGTGCAGACACTGTCTCATCAGTGTGCTAATGTTTAAAATGAAAGTTGTTTCCTCCTCTGTGGATTCAGTAATAGCACACGAAAGCCACCTCAGGCAGGTCGCGCATGGCTATGGGTAAACCGCACAGCCCGGAAAAACACTCGAGGGGGCTGGAACTCAGAGAAGGTCGTTTGACTGAAACATGATGGGAGAAATTCAAGCTTCTGTTCTGTGTATACCTGTTGATTTAGTGCTTTGCATCCTCAGTCTCTGCGTGGGGATCCAGGAGCTGACTGTTCCAGGAAGCCTCCAACAAGGGCACCTGGCGAGCCCCAGAGTCAGGCGCCACCTTCAGAGGGAGACTCAGCTCAGGGCACTCCATGGAAGACAGAGGGAGACTAGGCTCGGGGCGCTCCATGGCAGACAGAGGGAGACTCAGCTCGGGGCGCTGCATGGCAGACAGAGGGAGACTCAGCTGGGGTGCTCCATGGCAGACAGAGGGAGACTCAGCTCGGGGTGCTGCATGGCAGACAGAGGGAGACTCAGCTGGGGTGCTCCATGGCAGACAGAGGGAGAATCAGCTCGGGGCGCTCCATGGCAGACAGAGACGGCTGCATGGAAGCTGAGGTGTAGACAAGTCGTCTTTTCACCTGTGTGTTTGTGGGGGGGGGGGGCGTCATTATACATGGACCTGTGTGTGTGGCTGGGGCGTCATTATACACAGACCTGTGTGTGTGTGTGTGTGTGTGTGTGTGTGTGGGCGTCATTATACAAGGACCTGTGGCTCCAGTTTGGTAAGTTTTAAAGAAAGACTAAGGAAATATCATTTTAACTGTCTCTGTTTGTTTGTTTCTTAGAAGACTGTGCACACTCGAGCTTGCCAGATGTGGTGAGATTCCGGGCTGTCTGCGCAGAGCTCTAGAAGGCAGCAACTCCCGTTATCTATACTGGGCACAGCACGTGGCACATACAACAGTAGTCGCTCACGCACCCCACTGAACCACACCGCCTGCGGTGCAGACAGCTGTGAAGGTCTGGGGAGTGGGGGTGCAGCTCCTGGGAGGCGAAGGAAGAGGTTTTCCACGGCAACTTAGGTGTGCTGTGCCAGAGTAAAAGCTAAGTCTGTCTGCTGAACTGCGAGAAGCCTGGGATGGTCTTGAAGACTCCAGCTCTCTCCTTTTAACACGCCGGGCGGAGAGGTCTCGTGTCCAGTCCAGGGACCTGCTGTGTGCAGACTCTTCCTGCCCTGCCCACTGTGCAGACTGAGCAGGAGGGGCGGAGGCAGGAGCTGGCCGGGCACCTCAGTGTGGTCTTCAAGCTGCTTCCCTTCTTGCTGGGACTCAGAGCTGGATACCTGACAGCTGTCCTCACAGTCCTGGGCGGCCTCTTGGGTCCGGCAGTCGGGAGGCTCCAGGTCTGGACGCCTAGGAGGGCTGCAGGAGGCCAGGGCTGCAGGCTGCCGACTTCACAGCCCTTCTTGGGTCTCCTGGGGGAGCGTCTTAAAAACCGTCTCAGGAGTCGGGCGGTGGCGCAGTGGGTTAAGCGTACGTGGTGCAAAGCGCAGGGACCGGTGTAAGGATCCCGGTTCGAGCCCCCGGCTCCCCACCTGCAGGGGAGTCGCTTCACGGGCGGTGAAGCAGGTCTGCAGGTGTCTGTCTTTCTCTCCCCTCTCTCTCTGTCTTCCCCTCCTCTCTCCATTTCTCTCTGTCCTATCCAACAACAAAGCAACGTCAACAATGGCAATAATAACCGCAACGAGGCTGCAACAACTAGGGCAACAAAAAGGGGGGAAAATGGCCTCCAGGAGCGGTGGATTCATGGTGCAGGCACCGAGCCCAGCAATAACCCTGGAGGAAAACAAAAAACAAAAAACAAAAAAAAAAACCGTCTCAGCTGTGGCTTGGAAGTGGTGCAGTGGATAAAGCCCCGTATTTTCAACTGTCTGCCTTGCTTGTGCCTGAGTAATGCTCTGGTTGATTCTCGTCCCCATGAATAAATAGACCTTTTCCTTCTTAACTATGTGGAATTGTCGTTTTTGCCGGGCTGGCTTCGTGGGCGGGAGACAGAGACAACCAGAGACTCATGGCTGAGCTGAGAACGCAGTTCAATCTTTATTCACGAGCGGGGATGCGGTTCAACAAACTAATCTAATCTAATCACAACCCAATTCTGTCCTCCATCTCTCTCTACCGCGGAAGAGTCAGGAACAAAGGAAATACATACGATAGGGGGCGGGGAGAAGCAAGAAGCGTGAACCAGCGATGACCAAACCAAATGCCCTAGAGGCGGGGAGAGGGGGAGACCAAACCAATATCCCAGAGGCCCAGCCAACAGTGGATGTGCAAACAGACACATAGCAAGCAACGCAAGTGAACCCAAGGTGAAGATAAAATCAGAAGGCTTCACAAGCAGAATCCAGAATAACACAGGACTGGCCCTTCTTGTGCACAGGCTGGCACGGTGGCCCTCAAGCAGGAAGTGGCAAAGCAGGGCTGTTACCACACACCCTGAAGAGATGGACATATCTTCACTTACAGGACACCTTCCAAAACTGATTTGGGAATCATGCACTTATTTCTAAGCCCCCATCCTCCTAGTGGGCTCAGGCCTGCTCCTCCCGCCTAGGCCCACCTATTGCAGCAGCTGGAGACAGCCCAGAGCTAGGCCGGGGCCGTGCAGACCAGTCACGTCATTCTCACACCTTTTCTCACCTATTCCGGAGCCCACCAAGGAAACAGACCTCCTCAGCAGCTGAAGTGCAGGTGTGCCAAGCCCTGCAATGAAATCTAGTCTTTCCTAACTATTTCTCCCCTACTGTAATGATGTCATCACTTGGCCAGGACTCTGAAGCTGAATATTACATTCCACAGCTTTTATACGCTGTTGAAACCAGTGGTGACATACATGCAGTATTACCTCTCAAAAGCAAAACAAAAGCCCAAACTATAGTCTTCCCTTCAGGATGGCCTAGGAGTGAAGAGAGAGGACTTGGGAGTCAGGGGAAAGCAGCATACAGGTTTTCTTTGCTGTCACCAGAAAGTTCCTTTACCAGACCCCAGCATTTTAAAAAGTAACAAGGAACACGGCTAAGCCCAGGGTCAAGCCTGCAAACTTCGGGGCAGCCCACTGATTCAGGGAGTGACCGTTTCCACACAAACCTGGTTCTCTGAGGACTCACATTTTTTGTTCTTGTTGCTGTCTTGACTTTGACATTCTCCGGAGGGAGGTGAGATGGGTCACCCTTAGAAGGCAGAGACAAAAAAAAAAAAAAAAAAAGAAGGCAGAGACACAGCACCCTACCTCAGTTAGCATCTGTCCAGCTGTTCCCGGGTCAGGAGATAATCAGAGGCCTACGCTGAGAGAAAACTGGATCCCTTCAGCTGTGAGATGCAGGCTCCTCACGCAGGCTGAGTGAGTGTCACCAACACCAGCAGCAGGGAGGGAAATGAAAACAGATTCATGAGTAGCAGTGGCTGGCAGTAGGCATTGAGTCACCTCCCACCCCCCAAAGGAAATGAAGGCAAGAGCAGCCCCAGGCCAGGAGTGGGGGAGCAACTTGGCCTAGTGGAGGTACCCTGAGCTGAGCCCCAGTCAGTCAGCCAGCCCTCACAACAGTCCCAGGACAGTTGTTGCACCTAGTGACTAGGCAGGGTTGCTTGGGGTCCCAGTCGGTTCTCAACTGTGCAAAGGTGTGGCAAGAGGACCCCCAAGTCAATTCAAGAGGGGGTGTGCGAGCTGGTACCAGAAGAGAGAGAAAAGGAGATGGCAGGATGTGGGGTGCCAACATCCCTCAACAAGGTCTCCCCAAGTCCCAGCCAGATTCTGCCCCTGCCCTGCCCCTGCCCAACTCCTGCCCAGCCCCTGCCCCAGCCCAGCCCCAGACCTGCACAGCCCCTGGCAGCCCAGCCCAGACCCAGCCCCAACCCCAGCCCTGTCCAGCCCCAACGCCTGTCCAGCCTCAGCCCCGGCCCAGCCCCAGCCCCTGCCGAGCCCCAGCGCAGCCCAGCCCAGCCCCAGCACCAACACCAGCCATGTCCAGCCCCAACCCCTGCCGAGCCCCTGTCCCTGCCCAGCCCAGCAATGCACAGCCCCTGCCCAGCCCCTGCCCAGCCCAAGCTCCTGCCAAGCCCTTGTCCAGCCCCAACCCAGCCCAGCCCCTACCCTGCCCTGCCAAGCCCCTGCCCAGCACAGCACCTGCCCAGCCCCAGCCCCTGCACAGCCCCTGTCCAGCCCCTGCCCCAGCCCAGCCCCTGCCCTGCCCTGCCCAGTCCTAGCCCCGGCCCAGCCCCTGCCTTGCCAAGGCCCTGCCCAGCCCCTGCCCCAGCCCAGTCCCTGCCTTGCCAAGGCCCTGCCCAGCCCCCGCCCCAGCCCTGTCCAGCCCCAACCCCTGCCCAGCCCCTGCCCCTGCCCCTGCCCAGCCCCTGCCCCTGCCCCTGCCCCAGCCCAGCCCTGCCCAGCCCCAGCCCCTGCCCCTGTCCCTGCCCAGCCCCAGCCCCTGCCCCAGCCCCAGCCCAGCCAGCCCAACTCAGAGCTGTACTCCCAGGCCAGTCCCGGGCTCCCAGCCCCCCTGCCGGCCTGTCTGCACTGCAGCTGCCTGCACCCCCGCTCATTCAGGAAGCCCCTTTCTTGTCGGATGTGGTTGTCCTTTAATCAATCACTCCTGTGGCCCCCACCGCTCCCCTACTTCTCCGCCCGGGTCGGATCCGGAGCGCAGACCCAGCTCGGAGGTGCAGGCCCAGCGCCCACCACCCCCAGGCCTCCAGGTTGGATGACACGATGTCAGGCTGCCCCCTGGGAGACCCTCCCCACGACCTGGGGCGGGCCACTGCCTTGGTGGTCCAGGGCCCGGGTGGTCTCCGGCTGCATTTCGCAGGGTCCCTGCTCCTCCCTCCATGCCTGACGGATCCCCGCTGCCCTCCCCAGGGTGCCTCCTGCAGACTAGCCCTGGCCATGGGGGTGAGTCTAGGTCTCCGCCCCATGTGACCCCGACCCCCTGGGTGTGACCCGACCCCCGGGTGTGAGTCCAGGTCTCCCCACCCCATGTGACCCTGACCCCCAGGTGTGAGTCCAGGTCTCCCCCTGCCCCCATGTGAGTCTCGACCCCCTTGTGTGACTCTGACCCCATGTGTGACCCTGACCCTGTGTGTGACCCTGACCCTGTGTGTGACCCTGACCCCTGGGTGTGACCCTGACCCCTGTGTGTGACTCCAACCCTGTGTGTGACCCCGATCCCCGTGTGTGACCCTGATCCCCGTGTGTGACCCCCACCCCCGTGTGTGACCCCAACCCCCGTGTGTGACCCCGACCCCATGTGTGACCCCGACCCCTGGGTGTGACCCCACCGCTGGTGCAGCATGAGGCTGGCCTGGAGCAGCGGGCCTGGCGGGAGTCTCCCGGGACACCAGGGGCTCAGCGAGGTCCCCCCCACCGCGGTACTGGGTCCTCCTTCAGCAACCGGGGTGCAAGTCTGAGCACGGTTACCACCGGCTTCTCCCCGCCAGGCCGCTGGGCGCCCCCTCCCCTCCAGGCGCCCACCCGGGGGGCAGGGTTGTGGCCGCGGGGCTGGTGTGTGGGGGGAGGGAGTCTTGGGGACTGGGGTCTTGGAGGAGGGGCCTCCAGGGGACTCTGGATGGGGGTATACGGGGCTGGGGTTTTCCAGGACTGGGGGTCTCCGGGGTGGGGGGCTCCAGGACTGTGGGGGTTCTAGGGCTGGGGGCTTGGGGTCTTCCGCGGGTCTCTGGGGCTGGGGGCTCAGGAGGGGGTTGGGGTCTCCTGGAGGCTCTCCGAGGGGTCCGGGAGGGGGTGTCCCGAGGCCTCGGCCCCAGCTGTCAAAACAGGGGGCGTCTCATCCCGGCCACCCGGCCCCGGGGGGCGGGGGCCTGCGCCGTGTTTGCACACAAGCAATTATCCCTAATTACGCTTTGTTTCTTTGAGCCGGCGGAGCGGCCGGGCCGGGGTCGGAGGGCGCAGTGGCTGGGCCGGGCCGGCGCTTTCAAGTCCCCGCGGCCCCGGCCCATTCAGGCTCCGCGGTGGGGAATTAACCCCGGCCCCCCCTCAGGGCCTCTGATAAGAGATTATACGTGTTGATGGCAAGCTTTGCTTGGCAAAATGTTTTCAAAGGGTTCGGAGCTGTTAAATCAAAGTGCATTGAATGGCCTGGCACCGCCCCCGCCCCCTGGGCTTCTCCCTTCACCCCTCGGCCCCCCAGCAACCACCAGGCCTCCAGCAGGCAGACAGCCACCTTCCTGGGAAGCCTTCCCTCCTCGCTGCTCACAGAACTGGTCTTACTAATTAAAATATTTAAAAATTTTTTTATTGTTTAGAGACAGCCAGAAATTGAGAGGGGGGGGGAGATAGAGAGGAAGAGAGACAGAGAGACACCTGCAGCCCTGCTTCACCACTCGTGAAGCTTCCCCTTTGCGGGTGGGGGACCTGGGGCTCGAGCCTGGGTCCACGTGCATTGTAACCTGTGCTCAACCAGGTGCACCACCACCGGGTCCCAGCACTAGGTTTCTAGGTGCTTTCTGCTGGCTGGGTGGGGGAACCCGTTTCTCCTCCCTCCCTCCCTTCCTTTCTCCCTTGCTTGCACCTCCCCCATCTAAAGATAACCCCAGACTTTTCCTTCTCCCCCAAGTGCATGTGTTCTGTAGAAGGATGGAGTAGGATGAGGAAGCCACCAGGAAGAGGTGGGGTTCCCTGTCTCCCTCCACCAGCCCCAAAGGTCAGCTCAGTCACAGGGGAGCCCTGGGGTTAAACAGGCTGTGGGCACAGTTCAGATGTCCCAGGAATCTCAGGCCACTCCCAGGCTACTCTGCACTGCAGAGCTGTGTTCAGGCCCAGCTGAAAGGACAAAGAGTTTTGCCCTCCCGGGGTTGGCTAGGGAATGCCACACTCACAAGGGGCTGGGCGGGCCCTACAGAGGCTACACAGACACAGCCTTCTTCCTCTTCAAAGGCAAAAGGTATTTAAAAAAAAATGCCCCAGAATCGACAGTGATGCACACGGACCCCAGGCATTTGACAAAATACTGCTTGTCCTTAGGGAAATGCAGATCACAACTATGATGTGAGGCCATCTCACACCTGAGAGGCTGGCCAAAATCATCAAAGCAGGAAATGACAAGTGCTGGGGAGACCGAAAGGGAGGGGGAAAGGGACTCACACTGCTGCTGGGAATGCAGGCTGGGGCAGCCCCTTTGGAGACTGCGTGGAGAGACCTTAAACAAATAAACACGGAGGTACCTCATGTCCAGCAGCACCACTCAGCGGCATCTGTCTAAAGCACACTCAAACACTACTTCCAAAAGACATGCGCCCTAATGCTCACAGCCGCATTATCCATGGCAGCCAGAGAGAGAGGCAGCCCGGGTGCCCATCCACATGTGACTGGCTCAAGGAGGCGGCTCGATGCTAAGTGGTGGGTTATGCACACACTCCACGGACTGCTACTCTGAGGTCAGAGGAGATGGCATTTGTCCTTTGGGACATAAGTGGGTTGAAGTGGGGCTGGTGATGTTTAATGAAGTTAAGCAGAGAGGTGAAAGACAGTGGATGGCTTCACTCATCTGTGAGCTCTAGAGGCTCGAAACACACAAACTTGCAGAAAAGAAGAAAAGAGAGAGAGGAGGCCACCGAATTGTTGCTGAGACTTTGTGAGGGTGGGGGTGGCTGTCACTGTGCGGTGGGTGCAGTGTAGAACCGGATCTCTGTAGATAGATCATCTTTAGATCAGCATTACGCCTCTCTCTCCCTCTCTCTCTCCCTCTCTCTCTTCCTCTCTCCCCCTCTCTCTCCCTCTCTCTCTTCCTCTCTCTCTCTCTCTCTCTCTCTTCCTCTTCCTCTCTCCCTCTCTCTCTCCCTCTCTCTCTCTCCCTCTCTCTCTCCCTCCCCCTCTCCCTCTCCCTCTCTCCCTCTCCCTCTCTCCCTCTCTCTCTCACACACACACACCATCACCATCACCACCACCACCACCACCACTACTGCCACCAAGCGCCCAAGTTTGACAGTGGCCCCTGTGGTTGTTTTCTGTTCCCTACAGAGCCTGTGGTTCACAGGCCACACAGGCCTTCACCACCCCCAACACCCACACGCAGCGTCAGAACCTGCCCTCCACCCATTTGCCCACTTGGCTGGTCTGATACGCTCTGTCTGTTTCTTGTGGGAATCCCTGGGGGAAGGTGGGAGAAAATTCTGCTCGTTGTCCGGTGACAGTGAGCATCAGGAAACGACTGGTGATCACAAGGTCTGACTGCCTGGCTCAGTGTCCCCAGGCCAAGTCCGACGGGACAGTTCGCCTGGGAAGGTGCCTGCACTGGCACATGGAACTCAGGTTCCAATCGCCTTCAGTGCCCGTATGTCTCCTTCTATCTCTCTTCTTCTGTTCCTCTCTCTGAACCGGCCCTTTGGGAGCAGTGCAGGCCCCACAGTGACCACTGTTCACACCCACACCAACTCGACCAGCGGCTGGTGTTTTCCTCCTCGTGCTGCATCAAAGACTTAGGGCTGTTACTCTCCACTTCTCTATTTTTTAACTATTTGTTAATTAATTTATTTATCCCCCTTTGTTGCCCTTGTTGTTTTATTATTGCAGTTACTATTGTTGTTGATGTCATTTTCATTCTTATATTCTTGGGGATACCTTCACTTTGACTGACATTGTAGTTTCTGAAACAATCAGTGATTCCCAATACTTCTTAAACATTTGGCCATTACCTTTAAAAGCCTTGAGATGTGATGTGAACCCCTCAAGGTCCACTCATTAAGGCATGAACTTCACTGACCTTAGTCTGCCAGAGTTCTGAACCATAGCCATTATGGTTTCCCTCCACTCACTTAGTCTCTCGGAAAATCCTTTTAAGCATCTGTTGAACTTTTGATGTTTGAGGGGAATCTAATCTATCTATAACTCTCTTTCCCCACAAAAATCAAGATTCATTTAAAGACAGGCAAGAAAATTAGACAGATGGAGATGAAAAACAACAGTTTTATTGCTATTAAAGGCTGGGCGGGGATGTGGCTTTGTGTGTGACAAACCCACACATCTCCCCCACTCACCCTGGAGCTGGAAGGATCCCTCTCCTCAGCAGGCAGCACTAAGCCACACATGCTCCCCACATGGATCTTAGACTGCAGTCACACTGTAGCCAAGAGCCAGACTGAGAGACTGAAGATGTACTCTCTGTGGGCAGGCTGGCTGCCGAACCAGGGCAGGAGGTGGGGGTCTGCCCTTGCCCAAACACGCCCGTAAATATGTCGCTTTGGCGGGCAGTGGTGCACCTGGTTAAGCGCACACATTACAGCGCACATGGACCCAGCTTCAAGCCCCTGCAGGCGGACAGCTTCACGAGTGGTGAAGCAGGGCTGCAGGTGTCTTTCTGTCTCTCTCTGTCTCCCCCTTCCTTCTCAACTCTGTCTCTAGCCAATAATAAATAAACAAAAATTTAAAAATAACAAAGAAAAAGCAATTTATAAGAAAAGATTTGTCACTCTGGCAGAAGGAAGCCACTCTGTCCCCCTGCCTGCAGGCGAGCTCCGGATCCTCTTATGAAGCAGGTGTGATCTTGTGTGAGACACGACAAATGCAGACAAGGAACTGTAGGCACCCCAAAAGCACAGGAATGCGGGAGACAGAGTTGAATGCGTGTATCATTCAGTAGATGTATATGTTCCGGTACAGAGAAGAATATGCTGAATGTATTTATTCAAAGGCTCACCTTTATTATAGTTTTAAGAAATGCATTAAATTTAGCAATCTAGATAATCATCTTCAATAGGCACTAAGAGAGCTTATTCTCATTTTGATGGTCTTTGAGTAAAACCATTAAAGGACAGCAGGAAAGCCAGTATCCAGTTATGCTAAAGTAAATATGATACACTTACTTAAGCCAGTACCCAGTTATGCTAAAGTAAATATGATACACTTACTCGAAAATCCAAAAGAAAGGTGATCTCAATAACACTAATATCACCTTGGAAATACTGGACAGGCTAGGTAAGAAATAGAAACGAGGTCAATTAACAGTTGAAATAACCAGTTAAAACACCATTTTGATGACTGTAGAAAGAAAAAAGACAAAGGCATAAACTAAAAACTGCTTTGGAGAAAAGAATGAACAGAGAAATGCCAATTCTCCCTCGAATTACTATGTGATTTTAAGAGACTATCAGACAGAAAATATATCCTAGACGGGAGTTGGGCGGTAGTGCAGCGGGTTAAGCACAGGTGGCGCAAAGTGCAAGGGCTGGTGTAAGGATCCTGGTTCAAGCCCCGGCTCCCCACCCCACAGGTGGTGAAGCAGGTCTGCAGGTGTCTGTCTTTCTCTCCCCCTCTCTGTCTTCCCCTCCTCTCTCCATTTCTCTCTGTCCTATCCAACAATGATGACATTAACAACAACAATAGTAATAACTACAACAACAATAAAAAACAAGGGCAACAAAAGGGAAAATAAATAATAAAATAAAAATTAAAAAAACATATATTTAAGACTACTTTCCTTAGACACTCTGTGATATTTTAATAAAATTGATAAGAAACAGCCAAGGTTAGGTATACCAAAGGGTAAGAAAGAGAAGCTGTGGGGCCAGGTGGTGGTGCACCTGGTTGAACACATGTTTATAGTGCGAAAGGACCCAGGTTCAAGCCCCTGGCCTCCACCTGCAGGGGGAAAGCTTTGTGAGTGGTGAAGCAGGGCTGCAGGTGTCTTGCTGTCTCCTCCTTCCTCCTAATTTCTGACAGTTTCTAGCCAATAAATAAAGATAATAAAAAAAGAAAGAAAGAAAGAAAGAAAGAGAAGCTGTGGGGCTGCCAGCTCTGAAAATATATTCTAAGACAAAAGCAATAAAAGAAGGCCCAAATGCTGAGGCAACACGAAACAGAGATGTCAAGTAAGTAAGCAGGAACACCCAGCCTTAGCACATGTAAAAACGAAACGTGTGTAGAAGAAGTAACAGCCGAGGAGACCCAGAACTGAGCAACCTCAAGAGACAAGTGACTACGACATGGGCGCGTGTGCGTGCTCCGTTATGCCCTCTCAATGATTTCAGTGTAACAAAGAGAAAATCATGGAAACAATATACAAAAATATGGGACTTCTGAGCTTTGAGGGGGCTGCAACGGAAACGTCCTTTTTACAATGTTTTTCAACTATTTTTATTTATTTATAGAGAAATTGAAAAAGAAAGGAGAGAGAGAGGGAGAGGGAGAGGAAGGGGAGAGCCCTGCAGCCCTGCTTCACCACTCATGAAGCCTTCCCCCTGCAGGTGGGGGCCAGGAGCTTGAACCCGGGTCCTCACACACTGCAATGTGTGTGTTCCATGAAGTGCCCCACCACCCAGTTCCCAATGAAAACTTTATAGGCTTTGAAGTAACAGAAGCAATCACAGAGGAAAAAGATAGCTCTATAAAAAGTTTACACTTCTGTAAAAACAAAGCTAATCAAAATAAGAAGACATGTCACCCCCACACACACCCCAGCCAGAAACAGCTTAATATATAATCACAGATGAGTTTTGCCAGAGTGGAAAAAAAAAAAAACACAACAACTCACAGTTTGTCAGAATGATTGCATCTCACAACTGTGGTGCTGAATGAAATAGGATGATGCACTGAAGACCGCTCAGCTTAACAGATCCCACAGGGACAGTTGAAAGACGGACACATCAGTGCTGTGTGTGTGAGTGACCAGTGAAGATCCTGAATGTCGCAGTGAGTGGCCACTTCTGGAGGAGGGCTGCGATGTGGAGATCTGGAGGCTGGCCAAGGAAGTGTCCATGTACGTGACTTCTCTGTACATCTCAAACATTCCACGGGAAGAGAAAGGGGGCCCTAAGAACTGCGGAGAACGGGAGGCAGGGAGCACAGCCGGGAGAGCCCACGCATCGCTGTGAGCCAGGGCCTGGGCCCCGCCTGCGGGACAAGCTTCAGAGCAGCATCAGAAGTGTCTCTTTCTCTCTCTCCATTTCCCACTTCCATCTCATTCTGTGTCTCAAAAAGAAGAAAAAGGGGGAAGTGGGAGGGCAAGGGAGTGGTCCCTGAGAGTGGTAGATTTGTCTTAAAGGCACTGAGCCCCTGGGGTATCCCCTGGTAGCAATAAAGAATAGAATAGGACAGGACAGGAAAACAAAACCTTAAAACTCTGACATTTATAGGTGATGACAACATGGACAAACACTTAGAAGAAAGGGAATGACCATGGAGAAAGGTGTCCAGACCTGGGCAGGGAGGGCAGTTCAGTAGCGAGCATAGCCTTGCGGCATCATTGTAGCGAGCACAGCCTTGGGGCATCATTGTAGGGCATCATTGTAGCGAGCACAGCCTTGGGGCATCATTGTAGCGAGCACAGCCTTGGGGCATCATTGTAGCGAGCACAGCCTTGCGGCATCATTGTAGCGAGCACAGCCTTGGGGCATCATTGTAGCGAGCACAGCCTTGGGGCATCATTGTAGCGAGCACAGCCTTGGGGCATCATTGTAGCGAGCACAGCCTTGCTGCATCATTGAGGCCCCAGATCTGACCCCAGCATTTTCTCCCTCTCAAAAAAAAATTTTTTTAAAGCTGATTCCAGAGGCTGGGAGGTGGTGCACTCAACTGAGTGCATGCTCAGGGAGTGTTTGAGCCCTGCTCCCCAACTGCTGCTGTCTGTCTTTCTCTCTACCTCCCTCTCCATTTCTACCTGTCCTGTCTAATTTAAAAAGAAAAGGGAAAAATGGCGACTGGGGGTGGTGGCTTTGTAGTCCTGGCACCATGCTCTAGTGGGAACTCTGGTGGCGATATAAAAAGAAAAGGCTGATGTTTAATAACAAAAAAGGGTAAAATGGTATGCCAGTCACTTAGCTCATAAAAATGTTATTTAAGGGAAAAAGCATCCCACAACTGTTAATATTTTCAAAAATACTTGTATGACATGTAGAATCTTACATTTTCAGGATGGAAGGCATAGCTATTTAGTGTAATAGCTTCAAGGGTTAGAAAACTTTTCACTTTTTTTCCCCTTTGTGGCTAGACTATACTCAGCATCAATCCTGACTCTCAGGAACAAATTTCTCTTTTAAAGAACTTCAGCAAGTTTCTTGGAAACTTGAACTCCTGAGCTAAGGACAGAGTCTGGCCCTAAATTTCTCCTAAATAACAATGTCTTAATCCTTAAGTGTTCCTCAATAAAGCTTCTAGTGCTCAAATATCCACCAAATCCTTGAAGTTTCCTCAAAACATTCAAGACATTTCATAACCCTACAAATCAAATCCAGGCTTTTGTCAGATCAAATCCTCTACTGTGTACACACACGTACGCGCACATACAAACACGCACGCACACACATGCACACATGCACGCACACACATGCACGCACACAGACATCAAATCCAGGCTTTTGTCAGATCAAATCCTCTACTGTGTACACACACGTACGCGCACATACAAACACGCACGCACACACATGCACACATGCACGCACACACATGCACGCACACACACATGCATACACACATATACACACACATGCACGCACACACATGCACGCACACACACACACACGCACACACACACACACGCAAACACACACACACACAACACCAGCGTTTACTTGTGGTTTTGTGTTTAAAGACTTGTCACTCAAAGTTAGAACTGTCTTTTGTGAAGGAGCATGCCTTCTCTACATTGGGACAGACTCTCACCCCCCAAGTGTTGACTGTCATCAACACTTGGCTTTTTCCATTTGTTTTCAAAGAAGATGGTGGGGGGCATGGGGATAGAGACATTGAAGCAGCAGGAGGCATTTTCATTTTTGTTTTTGTGTCTTCATAGGGAGCCCTAAATACATTGATTTTCTGGCTCATCCTGGCTTTGAAAGCTGTTTCTTTAGGGTTTCAGTCTTCTGTGAGGTTCTTCATCTTCCTACTCATGTGAGCTAGTTAAAATGAAAGAGAGAGAGAGAGAGAGAGAGAGAGAGAGAGAGAGAGAGGCATTTCCTTGATAGTCTAGATATTTGAGCTTATGTGTCAATGGAGACACTTATGTGTGACAGTTTTTACTAGTCATTAACGATTCCAAACTAAAATAGAAGGGTAGTTGGCAGCTTTGAGGTTCAAAGGCATCTTTAAAAAGCTGCCTAGAGGCCAGGTGGTGACTCACCTGGTAGAATGCAGGCATTCTCCTGGTCCAGGCCCCAGGTTCATGTCCCTGGTCCCCACCTGCTGAGGGTGAGCTTCACGAGTGGTGGAGCAGGGCTACAAGTGTCTCTCTTCTTAGTCTTTCTGTCTTTCACTCTCTCTCACCTTATATTAGAAATAAAAAGAGAAATGGCCACTGTGAATGGTGGAGCCATGCAGGCATCAAGCCCTGACCCAGAGAGAGAGAGAGAGAGAGAGAGTGAGAGAGAGAGAGAGAGAGAGAGAGAGAGGAGATAACAGAAAAGACAAGGTCAGGACCAGAGCTTAGAGACTATCTTTGACAGGAGAGGAGCCAGGAATGCAGGGTTAGGAGAAAGGAAGTTTCCACCAAATGAAGGCAAACTGAAGCTGAACAGGCCTCAGGACAGGTGGGCCACATGGGCAGAGCCTCTGTGGCTCAGGAATAGTGTAGCTGGTAGCGGTGTAGATGGGAGCCAGCCCGGTGCCACGAACCGGAATTGGGTCTAAGCGCTTCACACGTGTCCATTCATTCAGTTCCCTGGAAACCATCACCTCCAGGCTCAGGGAGACGACATAACTTGCTCAAGGCCAAGCAGCCAGCAAGTAGCGAAAGCCGCCTTTCACTGGGCACTGCTGTCAGAAGCCCTGCTACTAGCTGTTAGGCTACCCTGCCAAATGCTTGATCCGGAAGCAGATGGGAAGAGAGGAAAGGAGGGCCGGTGGGTTGCTCCTGGTGAGTTTCTCCCAGGTGCCTTCAGCTCAGAGCGGGGACTCAAAGCGCCTGCTGTCAGGGCTGCTGGGTGTGGCCCAGGGAGGCTGTGCTCTGGTTCCCTGAGCCTCGTAATCTGGGGAGATGGAATATAGGAGCTAAGCCAGAGCCCTGGGCCATGAGAGTCAACTCTGAAATATTCAGCAATATTGCAAAGCATCTCCTGTTGGGGCTGGCAAAATAGCTCACTAAGACAGAGCTCTGCTTTGCCTTCCGTGGGACCCAGGTTCAAGCCTGGCCTCCCCCTGACACACTGAAGGGGGCTTGGTGCTGTGGACACTCTCACTCGCCTCTGCCTCTGGGCCTCTGGCTCCCTCTGATGACCCAGAAGTAGTAATAAACGTCGGGCTGTTGGAAAAGTTATGACTTTTTTTTTTAATGTGAAAATGTGTCATGACTTCTGACAACCAATACATGTCTCTTCAAATTTTAGATATATAGAAAAAGCACAGAAATAGGACAGAAGCTTTCGTTTACTCTGTATCTAGCTTCCCTTATTACTGATATCTCATCCTCTATGGTGACTGTACTACAATCAACAATCCAACATGGACATGTTATTTTTATTAATTGAAGTTCATCCTTTATTCTGATTTCTTTAGTTTGTACCTAATGTTATTTTTCTTTTAAAGTTCTTTTATCTTGATTTATTTGTTGGATAGAGACAGCCAGGTATCAAGAGGGAAGGAGAAGATAGAGAAAAAGAGAGAGAGACAAGAGGCACCTGCAGCCCTGCTTCACTACTCAGAAAGTTTTTCCCCTGCAGGTGGGACTGGGGGCTTGAACCTGGGTCCTTGTACATTGCCACATGTGTGCTCAACCAGCTGCGTCACCACTAGCCCCCTAATGTTTTTTTTTCCAGGAGCCCATCTGAGATGGTTCACTTAGCTATTATTTTTCTTTTATTTTTTAAAAATATTTATTTCTATATTTATTCCCTTTTGTTGCCTTTGTTTTTTTATTGTTGTAGTTGTCATTGATGTCATTGTTGTTGGATAGGACAGAGAGAAACGAACAGAGGAGGGGAAGACAGAGAGAGGGAAAGACAGACACCTGCAGACCTGCTTCACCGCCTGTGAAGTGACTCCACTGCAGGTGGGGAGCCGGGGGCTCGAACCGGGATGCTTATGCTGGTGCTTGTGCTTTGCGCCACATGCGCTTAACCTGCTGTGCTACCACCCGAATCCCAGAGCTATTTTTTTAAAAAATGTATTTTAGTTAATTTATTTATTATTGGATAAAGACAGAGAGAAATTGAGAGGGGAAGGGAAAATAGAGAGAGAGAGAAACAGAGAGACCCCTGCAGCCCTCCTTCACGGCTCCTGAAGCTTCCCCTGCAGGTGGGGACCAGGGACTCGAACCCAGGTCCTTGTGCACTGTAGTGTGAGCCTTTAACCAGGTGCACCACTGCCTGGTCCCTCAGAGCTATTTTGTGATCATTGTCTGAAGCAGCTTGGTTTCATGCTTACTAGCTGCTGCATGTCCTAGCCTTGCCCAGGGCCCAGCGGGCATCTCTGCATGTCCCAGCCTTGCCAGGGCCCGGCGGGCATCTCTGCATGTCCTAGCCTTGCCAGGGCCCAGCGGGCATCTCTGCATGTCCTAGCCTTGCCAGGGCCCAGCGGGCATCTCTGCATGTCCCAGCCTTGCCCAGGGCCCAGCGGGCATCTCTGCATGTCCCAGCCTTGCCAGGGCCCAGCGGGCATCTCTGCATGTCTTAGCCTTGCCAGGGCCCAGCGGGCATCTCTGCATGTCCCAGCCTTGCCAGGGCCCAGCGGGCATCTCTGCATGTCCCAGCCTTGCCCAGGGCCCAGCGGGCATCTCTGCATGTCCCAGCCTTGCCAGGGCCCAGCGGGCATCTCTGCATGTCCCAGCCTTGCCCAGGGCCCAGCGGGCATCTCTGCATGTCCCAGCCTTGCCCAGGGCCCAGCGGGCATCTCTGCATGTCCCAGCCTTGCCCAGGGCCCAGCGGGCATCTCTGCATGTCCCAGCCTTGCCAGGGCCCAGCGGGTATCTCTGCATGTCCTAGCCTTGCCAGGGTCCAGCGGGCATCTCTGCATGTCCCAGCCTTGCCAGGGCCCAGCGGGCATCTCTGCATGTCCTAGCCTTGCCAGGGCCCAGCGGGCATCTCTGCATGACCTAGCCTTGCCCAGGGCCCAGCGGGCATCTCTGCATGTCCCAGCCTTGCCCAGGGCCCAGCGGGCATCTCTGCATGTCCCAGCCTTGCCAGGGCCCAGCGGGCATCTCTGCATGTTCTAGCCTTGCCAGGGCCCAGCGGGCATCTCTGCATGTCCCAGCCTTGCCAGGGCCCAGCGGGCATCTCTGCATGTCCCAGCCTTGCCAGGGCCCAGCGGGCATCTCTGCATGTCCTAGCCTTGCCCAGGGCCCAGAGGGCATCTCTGCATGTCCCAGCCTTGCCAGGGCCCAGCGGGCATCTCTGCATGTCCCAGCCTTGCCCAGGGCCCAGCGGGCATCTCTGCATGTCCCAGCCTTGCCAGGGCCCAGCGGGCATCGCTGCATGTCCCAGCCTTGCCCAGGGCCCAGCGGGCATCTCTGCATGTCCCAGCCTTGCCAGGGCCCAGCGGGCATCTCTGCATGTTCTAGCCTTGCCAGGGCCCAGCGGGCATCTCTGCATGTCCTAGCCTTGCCCAGGGCCCAGAGGGCATCTCTGCATGTCCCAGCCTTGCCAGGGCCCAGCGGGCATCTCTGCATGTCCCAGCCTTGCCCAGGGCCCAGCGGGCATCTCTGCATGTCCCAGCCTTGCCAGGGCCCAGCGGGCATCGCTGCATGTCCCAGCCTTGCCCAGGGCCCAGCGGGCATCTCTGCATGTCCCAGCCTTGCCCAGGGCCCAGCGGGCATCTCTGCATGTCCCAGCCTTGCCCAGGGCCCAGCAGGCATCTCTGCATGTCCCAGCCTTGCCAGGGCCCAGCGGGCATCGCTGCATGTCCCAGCCTTGCCCAGGACCCAGCGGGCATCTCTGCATGTCCCAGCCTTGCCAGGGCCCAGCGGGCATCTCTGCATGTTCCAGCCTTGCCAGGGCCCAGCGGGCATCTCTGCATGTCCTAGCCTTGCCCAGGGCCCAGAGGGCATCTCTGCATGTCCCAGCCTTGCCAGGGCCCAGCGGGCATCTCTGCATGTCCCAGCCTTGCCCAGGGCCCAGCGGGCATCTCTGCATGTCCCAGCCTTGCCAGGGCCCAGCGGGCATCGCTGCATGTCCCAGCCTTGCCCAGGGCCCAGCGGGCATCTCTGCATGTCCCAGCCTTGCCCAGGGCCCAGCGGGCATCTCTGCATGTCCCAGGCTTGCCCAGGGCCCAGCGGGCATCTCTGCATGTCCCAGCCTTGCCCAGGGCCCAGCGGGCATCTCTGCATGTCCCAGCCTTGCCAGGGCCCAGCGGGCATCTCTGCATGTCCTAGCCTTGCCAGGGCCCAGCGGGCATCTCTGCATGTCCTAGCCTTGCCCAGGGCCCAGCGGGCATCTCTGCATGTCCCAGCCTTGCCCAGGGCCCAGCGGGCATCTCTGCATGTCTTAGCCTTGCCAGGGCCCAGCAGGCATTGCCACATGTCCTAGCCTTGCCAGGGCCCAGCGGGCATTGCCGCATGGCTCACATGCAGTGAGCAGGACTCCACTCCTGCCGCCCAGAAACAGCTTTGACTCCTTCCCTCACCCTTACCCTGGGCAAAACTCTGAGTCTATTTGTGGACAGGGCTCCAGTTCTAGGACTTCCAATGCCAGAACGACTCTCCTGGTGGGAAGGCTAAGGGGGCCTCCCACTGACTGTGGAGACCACCCCATCTGCAGCTGGGGACGGGCCGCTCCCAGCCCAGATGGAGAGAGGCAGCCAATTCAGGCTTGACATATCTTCTTACTTAATATCCGAACATCTTTTTCTGAAGAGAATTCTATTGCACTTGTTTGTGGTGTCGCCATCTGGAAGCAATCAGGCCTCTCCCCACTGAGGTAGACCCCTACTGCGTGTATTTCTTCTCTTTTGTGAGCCCACTGGGCACGCAGTGTGTATCTCTGGTTAGCGGGATCCTCGCTCTCAGACACATGGCACTCTGCAGATAAGTCAGGGCTGGACAGGCCCACGACAAGCCCTCCTAATTGCTGCCAACAGTCTGAGCGGGGACTAAGGGACCCCCTGATACATTTGAAAGTAGGAAGTGGGGAGCTGGGCGGTGGCACAGCGGGTTAAGCGCAGGTGGCGCAAAGCTCAAGGACCAGTGTAAGGATCCCGGTTCGAGCCCCCGGCTCCCCACCTGCAGGGGAGTCACTTCACAGGCAGTGAAGCAGGTCTGCAGGTGTCTGTCTTTCTCTCCCTCTCTCTGTCTTCCCCTCCTCTCTCCATTTCTCTCTGTTCTATCCAGCAACTAGGACAGCAACATCAGCAATAATAATAACGATGATAAACAACAAGAGCAACAAAAGGGAAAAACATAAAAAAAAGAAAGTAGGAGGCAAGGCTTCTTAGAAAAAGGTATAAACGTGCCCAAAACACACCTGTGCCATGACAGCCAGTTTCTGAATTGGGCCAGCAATTTTCCCAAGGTTTAGAAACAGACTTTTGTCTAGACCTGCCTATAAAGGGCTTAGCTGACACCCAGGGTCACGGGTCACAGGGCAAGCCTGTGCCACAGACAATATGACCCACAGACCCTGGAAACCCATCCATGTCACACCAGGGGACAAGATGAAAGCTTATATTTGGAGAGTGAGAACAGAGGCCTGCCATGCTTGTGTGTGTCTATACTTATTTCCTGACCCCCACTAGACTCCAGCTTGTGGTGGTGCTGGGGACTGAACCTGGCACCTTTGGTACCTCAGGCATGAAAAGCTTTGCACTTAGCTTGCTACACTATCTCTCCCCATCAAGGTGCATTTGAGGAAGTGTGGGTACATTGGCTGGCTACTCTAGCTGTTCTCATGGAGAAGTGCCCCTGCTGGACCACCTGGCAACTGGGAGATAACCCTCCATGCTAATCCTGTTGCAAGCAAGACAAAGATGGGCAAAGTTCATCCCAAAGTTTCTGCAGCATTTGCCGTGCAGCATGTAAGTGGAGAAACAGACATCTCACCTCCTTCCCGGGATACCCTGCCTGGGACACTAAGTTCACCTCCAGTGGCAAGAATATGGGACAGTGTGCCTGCCTCTGTGACGTGTGTCGGACCACTGCACTACAGAATCACCCTTTGCTGATGATTTCACTGTCTTGTGATGACAAGTATTGCATGAAGGCATTGAAACAAAAAGTGTGGTCCTGCTTTCTATCTCACTGCCTTTCAGCCACCAAGTTGCAGATGCCACCGTGGCGCCATCCTGACCTCCCTGGGCAGACGCCCTCACCCATGTGTCCTGGAGCCTCCCCTCCCCAGAGCCCTGCCCCACTAGGGACAGACAGACACAGGCTGGGGGTGTGGATCCACCTGCCAACACCCGTGTCCAGTGGAGAAGCAATGACAGAAGCCAGAACTCCCACCTTCTGCTCCCCATAAAGGATTCTGGTCCAGACTCCCAGAGGAATAAAGAACAGGGAAGCTTCCCATGGAGGGGACGGGACAGGGAGCTCTGGTGGTGGGAACTGTGTGGGATTGTACCCCTGTTATCTTACAGTCTTGTTATTCATTATTAAACCACTACTAAAGGTGTTAAAAAGTGATCCTGGGTAAAAAGGTTGGAGGTGAGAATGAGTCTGAAGGGAGGAAGAACAAGCCTGTTCTCTTTCTGACCCGTGTCCCCTGGACAGGAAGTCTTCAAGCCGTTACTCTCCGAGGGACCAAGCCCTCCCAGTGCCGTCTTCCTTCTCCGGCAGGTGAGCTTGGATTCAAAGGCGCCTTCAGGTAAGTCTGACAGACAGGCTGGCCTGCTCAGAGGTCACTCTCGGACAGGGGTCCATGTACCATCCCGCTCTGATCCGTGTGCCGCCTTTTGCCCCCACAGCCTCCGGTGAACCTGTCCTCTGTGAGTCCTACCCATCACCTCAGGCCTGACACTGCTGTCTTCTGCACCTGCTCTGCCCCTCTCCAGGCCCTCGGCAGCCCCTCTGCACTCAGCATGAGGTCACACCAGCACCGCTTTGTTGACCTAAGGACAGAGCTGATGTTAGGACCCAGATGTAATATCACATCATCAGCTATGGTATATGAGATCAGGGCGGGGGAGGCCTGACTTCCGATGGCTTCCCTGCTGCTCCCGGGGTGATCAGAGCGGCACAGCCCGGGCTGTTTCTGACCACTGAGAAGAAAAATGTTCCCCCAGATGGGAGAGCCCAAGTGGGCAGGTCACGTGCACTTGTCTCGTTCTCATCTGCAGATGAGAGCTCTTACTGACGTAGAACAGGTGGAGAGAGAGGTCACAGGACTGAGCCAAGGCCTGGGGGCCCGATGGCTTAATAGAGCAGGGGCATAGAGTGACTAAATGATAAACAATAAAACTAAGCACCATAAAGTGCCTAAACAGCTAACAACAACACTCCAGTTTCTACAGAGCCATTTGCTAATATTACGACAGCAGATAATATGAAGCCCATATCAGAGGACTAAAACCTTGGTCTTGGGTGATTTTTTTTTTCTTTCCTCACTGCAAATAGAAGCAAATAAATACCCTTCCTCATTGCATTTCTCCAGGGAACACTACGACAGATGTGTGCTTTGTGCCGGAAGTTAGACCAGAAGACGCCATGCCGCACATACCCACGTGCCCCCTGCTCTCCAGCCACCTGGGGCCACGTTACTCTGTAAAGTGTCCCGGAAGTGGAGGGACTTCTTAGTTCTCGTGCAAAAAAGAATTCTGGAGACACAGCTGATCAAGTTTTGGCATTTCTGCTTTGTGGCTTGAGAGCTTATAAGATGACTCATAATTTTGTATGGTTAATGTGAAATGTGCCACTGACAAGAAGTATACGTCCTGTGGTGGGCTACGAAGAAGTCCGAGGACTAAGGGAGAGCCAGACAGTTTCTGGACCCAGACCTTTCTCTTAGCCACACTGGGGGCCCGGCCGGTTTTGCTGAGCTGTGCTCCAGCACCACATGACTCAGCAGTGCCAGGGACTTCTAGCAGCCGGCTCTCTCCTCAAGCTGCGGGTTCGAGACTCAGAGCCGGCCTATGGGAGTCAACAAGGAGGAATGGGCCACAGAAAGAGCTGGTCCTCTTAAAGAAGTCAGGGCTGCAGCTGTTAAGGAGTCCCACACAGCCGTGTGAGGGTGGCCACATATATCAAAGGGAACGCACCCCCAGCCAGGTCCCTGACCTTGAGAGAGTTCTCCAGCTTCCTAAGTGGTGAAGCACTGATACAAGTCTCTCTCTCTCAAATTCTCTTCATCTCTATTTAAAATAGAAAATATATGTAAGAACTCTTCCCTCATATGCTGCCCCTCCCTGCTCTTCTTAGCCAGTTGTGATAGACCGTGAAATCAGTGCATCCTTGGAGGGAGGGGCAGTCTCAGATAGGAATAAAAATCAGGCAGACTTCTCACCCTGTGTGAGCCAGCTGGCTAAATTCTTAGTGGGTCAGGGCACCCTTTTGTACAAAAGAATAAACAAAGAATTTTGGGCCCCCAGTAAAGGGACAGTCCAGCTTCTGTAGGGGCTGCAGGCTCAGAGCAGGAAGCTCAACATAGCCGGGGCTCGAACCCATGTTATTGTGCCCTGTAATATGTGTGCTGCTCATACAGCTGCTCCACCACCCGCCCTAAGTTGGCTGCATAGTAAACAGTTTACAGTCTCGATCTTTTTCACCCAGAGCACCTCTCAGCTCTGGCTTATGGTGGTTCTAGGAACTGAACCAGAGGCTTTGGAGTCTCAGGCATGAAAACCTCTTTTCAAGGTCTGGGACACAGCACAGACAGCTACAGTGCTGGGCCTGTAAGCACGGAGGTCCTAGTTTGATTTCTGGCACTGCACATGTCAGAGCGATGGTCTGGCTGTCCATCTGTCTCAGCCCCATAAATAAATATCTTTTAAGTTAAAAAAATGTTTTTGTGGGAGTCAAGTGGTGGCACACCTGGTTAAGTGCACACATCAGAGTGCAAAAGGACCCAGGTTCAAGCCCTTGATCCCCACCTGCTGAAGAGCAAAGCTTCATGAGTGGTGGAGCAGGGCTGCAGAGTCTCTCTGTCTCGCTCTTCCCCTCTCGATTTCTGTCTCTATCCAATAATAAATAAATAAATAAAAGTCTTGGGAGTCGAGCGGTAGTGAAGCAGGTTAAGCAAACATGGCGCAAAGTGCAAGGACCAGCGTAAGGATCCCGGTTCGAGCCCCCGGCTCCCCACCTGCAGGGGAGTCGCTTCACAGGTGGTGAAGCAGGTCTGCAGGTGTCTGTCTTTCTCTCCCCCTCTGTCTTCTCCTCCTCTCTCCATTTCTCTCTGTCCTAGCCAACAAAAATAACAACAACAATAACTACAACAACAATAAACAACAAGGGCAACAAAAAGAAAAATGAATAAACAAATATAAAA
>NW_026647466.1:0-68620 GCF_950295315.1 Erinaceus europaeus | reverse complement strand
AGTCACTTCACAGGCAGTGAAGCAGGTCTGCAGGTGTCTTTCTCTTCCCCCTTGTTCCCCTCCTCTCTCCATTTCTCTCTGTCCTAACAACACTGGCATCAATAACAACTACAATAAAAAACAAGGGCAACAAAAAAAAAAGGGGGGGCAACAAAAGGGAAAATAAATAAATGTAAAAAAGGGCAACAAAAGGGGAAAAAAAATTAGAAATAGAAAAAAAAAAACAGCAACTTGCCGGGTAGTGAGGGGAAGTCTAAGGTGTCATTTAATGTTCCAACATTAAATGACACCAAGGAGACAGGGGTAAGATCATCCAGCAAGGTAACATTGAGGGGCCACATGTTGACAGCAGGTGAAGATCATGAAGCTAGACGGTTTTTAGTTTTCAGCACACAAGTGGTATAATAGACAGGGTCCTTTCCTAAGCTGCTGTGTGGAGACAGGGTAAATAGATTAGGATCTTCCAGGTTTGGCTGTGGGCTCAGAGTGCCCGGATGGCAGCAGTAGTTGTAGGTGGAGACACCATGGGCCCTGAGTGTATCTTCCCCAAACTGAGGACCTCGGACCACACCTGGGCTCGACTGAAGGCACTGGGGATTGGAGTAGTGAGGAACCCGAGGAAGAGTAGGAGGAAACAGGGCCAGGCCCAGCCAGCTACTTAATAGCAGCCTCTGAATCAAGATCCTGAACAAGAGGTATATAACTGGCACTGATGGGGGATGGAGACGTGGTCGCTGACATCCAGGATCACATCCAGACCCACCATTAGAAAGTATGAATAACAACAATAATAACTACAACAATAAAAAAACATCAAGGACAAGGGAAAATAAATATAAAAAAAAATTTTTTTTAAATAAAGTGAGGAAGATATGAGGGTGCTACAGCCTTGAACAGCCAAAGCTCCATCCCCATGGAGCCAGAACATGTAGAGCTGGTGTAACAGACCATGGCTGGCCTAAGTTTTCCTCCACCAGGGGTTCCTGCTTGGGCTCAGGAGATAGCAGATGTCCAGTGGGAAGATGTGATACAGAAGGCCCTCCGAACCCAGCAGGCAACCCCTGCCTGGAAATGACCACCCTGTGAGTTGCCCCTATGTCCCTGCATTCCAGGCAGGCCAAAGCCAGCACAGGACTGAACATGTACATCCCTGGTTACAGCCATCTCCACCCTTCCCACATCAAGGCAAATCAGACTTCTCAGAGACTCACTTTATTCAGTTCTGTACAAAGCCAAAAAAAATAAAAACTTCCGAGCTTTAGCATGAACCCTCCTCCTCAAATTAGCATACAGAAGTTAGGAGTAAAAAAAAAAAAAAAAAAAGTTAGGAGTAGGGGAGATAGCATACCTGTTATACAAAAACTTTCAGTGGTCCAGAAGGTGGCACAGTGGACAAAGCATTGGACTCTCCAAGTTCAATACCCAGCAGCTCATGTACCAGAGTGACGTCTGGTTCTTTTTTCCCCTTCCTATCTATTAATAAAATCTTAAGAACTTTCAGGCTGCAGCAAATTCCCCTGATCACCGTAAGCCAGAGCTTCAAAGCACTTGTCATTGAAAAAACAAGTAAAATGTCTTAAAAGCAGAAAAAAATCCAAGTTCTCAAACAGAAACTTGAGGGGCTACTACACATTGCACTCTTAATTATTTCTGAGCTTCACATTAAAGACATGTCAGAGCAGCACATTGCAGTGCTGGGATCAAACCAGGAACCTCAGACAGCAAAGTCCAAAGCTCCACCAGTTATCTCCCTAGCCACCATTTCGGTCAGGGAGGGGCTGGAGAGCTCACTCAGGAGAGGAGGGTGCCTGCAACTAGGACTTAAAACACCAACACACAAGTGCTATGGTGAGTTTTTGGTACTGTGGTTTCTGAAGGAAACAGGGACCTGCATCAATGCAATTGGGAAGGACCCAGTTCCCCCTCCCCCAATAAGACACTATTACCACTCACTAGAAGATGAAAGATAACAGAAGGCCCACTTTAGTTTAAGAAGACATTTATTCCTTTAGCTGAACAACCTCTACACACAATCAAAATATATGGTTTAAGAAACTGAGTGAAAAGAAATTTAGGTCTTAAATTGTATGAACCCACAACAGGTTTTCTGGACATTATAAGTCATTAAGACCCCTAGAGGGGGGAAAATGTTTTATGGACACCTAGCAGTTGAACTTTCCAAAAAAAAAAAAAGATGACTTTCTTAAACTAACAACCCCAGGGTTGGTGAAGACTTGGTAAATACCTACTTCCTACAAATTTTCCCAAAAAACAGAATCCAACTCAATGTTAAACTGGACAGTTGATGGTCTGGCTAATTTGTGGAGTGGTAGGGTTTTTGGTACTTGGATTTAGTAATAACTGCACACAACACTTAAAACAGTGTGACTGGAAACACCTACACGACCATTTTCATAACCTAATGAGAAAGGACCCTATTGGGGACTGGCCTAAGAAATTTTTGTCTCACATCATCAGTTTACAATCCATAATCTCGTTCTATACTAAAATCTCGTTCTATACTAAAATCCCCTGGAATTTCAACAAACACCAGTATAAATACCAGTTTGCACCAAAGCTAGGACTTTCCATATCCTGTGAAGTCATAGCACTGAGCCAGGAGCTTTCACCTTTTATGATTCCAAGGGTACTGAGATTAGAACCCTCTATCCGTCACTTTAAAACTTTCATAAGCAATAAATGGAGTATTTGAGCTATATCTAAAGATGCAAATCCTTGTAAAAAAAAAAAAAAAAAACAAATCTCCAAGCAAAACCTAATTGAAGTTATCTGTCCTCACCAAGTAACCTCCCACAAAAAGCCACCTAAGGGTAAACCAGCAGAAAACTGCATCACTCTAAGAAAACTTTAGGTTTCATCACATGCACCAACAAATCTACAGGGCTAGTTTCTGCACTCCTTAGAATGTTACATCTATCATACCAAACAGCATCTTAAACACTGACGTAACTCCCTAACAAAAGACAAAAGGTATATCTTATTAGAAACAAGATAAACACCACTGAAAGTTTCCAAATACTATTGCACTTTTAACTTTCATAATTTGACAATGCATTCAGAAAACAGACTAACTTTTAACAATTAAAGAACACCTTTAAGCAGACAGGACTGTCCTAAATTGTTTATTAGGTTAAGTTTTTTATTTTTTTACAAACAATACTTATTAGCGGTAACGGTGGAGCTGGAGAGTATTGCGCCTTCTCCAAGCTGCGCGGCGAGAACCACCAATGGTGTGGTGGAACTTGTGGCCCTTTCCAAGGCCACGGCTCTTGCGGCCTGCGGATGTCAGCCCCCGCATCTCCCTGTGCTTGTGGACAGGTTTGGTGATCCACTGGGTGTCGGGATTTCTTCTGATCGCTTTATGGAATGGATCAATGAGGATGACCTCAAAAAACTTGTATGTGGAATCTTCGCCCACCCAGTAAGAATTCAGCACTCTCAGAGCCCCACAGTGGCGTCCAGCTCGCTCCTAAATCGGGAAGAAAAGGCCCAAAGTCAGCCTTCCACATTTCCCCACAGCAGCCACCTGGGAAGCAAAAACCTAACTCGAGTTCGCCACCAGACAAGTGAGCGAAGAAGGCACAGTCTCCACAGGACTCCTGGCCGCAGTCTTGCAGGCCGTGAAGACAGGCCCTATTCACCAGCCCCACACACTCGCAGAATGCATACACACACACTGGCAGCGCAGACTTGCACACCAACGCTACCAAAAGTCAAATGCCACGGGCTCCATTTCGTCAACAAAAGGGCCTGACTGGGTGTAGGTCGACTATCAGGAAGGTCACACTCCCCACCGGCGACCCAACAAGAGAGCAACACCCACTCACCTCAGCAACAGACTGAAGGCTCCGCGCGAACTTCAGCTGGTTGACGCCATGATGGACCGGCTTGCCGTAGGTCGCACCCTTGGGAACAGGGCGTTTGCGGCCACCGCGGCGGACACGAATCCGATATATGACGTAACCTTGAAGAGTCCCGGCGGCTTTAGATGCGACGGGAGTACCTTGGCCCTCCCCCCAAACCTTAGTCTGTCAGGCAGGGAGAGCTCTTCCTCACACTACCTCATCCTCCCGCTAGCCGCGCTCAGACGCGCTCGGCATACACGAGCTTCCGCGCACACCTCAGCTCTGGTGAGGTGGGGCTGAGACTGCGACCCAGAGCCTCAGGTACCCGACTTTCCTGTCACCGCCACCCCGCCTCCTGGCCTGGGCACATCTCGTCGCGGGCACAGCTCCTTCCAGACCTAGCCCGCGCTGAGGGGAAGCAGGCCCGCCCGCCTAGCCCGCACTGAGGGGAAGCAGGCCCGCCCGCCTAGCCCGCGCTGAGTTGAGGGGAAGCAGGCCCGCCCGCCTAGCGCGCGCTGAGGGGAAGCAGGCCCGCCCGCCTAGCCCGCGCTGAGGGGAAGCAGGCCCGCCCCCGCCTAGCCCGCGCTGAGGGGAAGCAGGCCCGCCCGCCTAGCCCGCGCTGAGGGGAAGCAGGCCCGCCCGCCTAGCCCGCGCTGAGTTGAGGGGAAGCAGGCCCGCCCGCCTAGCGCGCGCTGAGGGGAAGCAGGCCCGCCCGCCTAGCCCGCGCTGAGGGGAAGCAGGCCCGCCCCCGCCTAGCCCGCGCTGAGGGGAAGCAGGCCCGCCCGCCTAGCCCGCGCTGAGGGGCGCGAGGCCTCGCCCTCCCCCTCCCCCAGCCCCCCGCGCCGTCCCGCCCGAGCAGCCCTCGCGCGCGCACCTTGCTTCGCCTTGTAGCCCAGCCTGCGGGCTTTGTCCGGCCGCGTGGGGCGCGGCGCCCTGTGCAGCGCCGACAGCTGACGGTACTGCCAGCAGCGCACGCGGAGCAGGAAGCGCATCACGTCCGACTGCTTCTTCCTCCACAGCTCCTGGATGTACTTGTACGCGCCCATCTTGGCTCACCCTGCGGACAGGCGCAGTCAGTCCAGGCCCCGCGTCAGACTCCGCCCGCCTTACTCGCCCTCAGGGAAGCCTCAGGAAAGGGCTGTTTGCAAAGGGCCGGGCGGCCGGCAGACCTCGCCGCCACCGCGGCCGACTGTCGAGGGAGACGCGCTTCGCCCGCCCCGTCTGCCGGCCCCCCATTCTCTCTGGCTCCAGGCCCGACTCTAACGCGCACCGCCATGACATGCCCTCCACCCCAAGGCCGGGAGCCGCCTCTCCGCGCCTGCTCTGGCCCGCACCCCAATCGAACTCGCACCGCACAGGAGGCAGGAGGCGCTCCAAAATCGCAGTGTCCGCGAGCCCGGATGGCCGAGGAGAAGGGAGATAAGCGGAGGATGGAGTTAGGAACACCCGCGACACAGCTCACCTGATGGCTGCCGCCACACAGAAAGGAAAGAGCCCTCTTCCCACAATCCCTTTTGGGCTCCTCCCCCACCTCGGCAAGCCTCTTTCCGGTGGGAAGTGCTGCTCCCGTGGCCTCATGGGATTTGTAGTTCCGGCAGCGCCGGTGGGCGGGGCTTTGCGGCGATCGGGCCCAGCCCCCTCCGGCTCGCGCCGCCCCTGCGTCGCAGGATCGGGATTTTGCTGCTGGCGGCCGCGGGGCATCGGCGGCCTGGACTCTGCAGCGGCGTGGCGGCTGGTCGGGGCGGGACGCGAGCCCAGCTGGGCTGCCGCGCGCTGTTCCCGGGGTCTGAGCAGGTGTCCAGGTCTGTGTCGGGATGGGTACGCGGCAGTCTCGCGCTGGTCTCCTCCCGGCGGGGCGACCACCGGCCCCGAAGTGTCCGACAGACCCGCGCCGCGACCCGCGACCCCGCAGTGTCCGCGCTCGCTCCCGCAGGCCCCGGCTCCGAGCAGCTTTGCGGTGGCGACTCGGGTCGGGCCGCAGGACCCCCGCGGCCTCCCCGCCGGGAAGCGGGCAGGGCGCACCAGAACCGCGCGGGGGCGGGAGAGCGTCTGGGGGAGGGCTGGGGCGGGAGGGACGTCTGGGGGAGGGCTGGGGCGGGGGGCGTCTGGGGGAGGGCTGGGGCGGGGGGGCGTCTGGGGGAGGGCTGGGGCGGAGGGGCGTCTGGGGGAGGGCTGGGGCGGGGGGCGTCTGGGGGAGGGCTGGGGCGGGGGGGCGTCTGGGGGAGGGCTGGGGCGGGGGGCGTCTGGGGGAGGGCTGGGGCGTCTGGGGGAGGGCTGGGGCGGGAGGGACGTCTGGGCCGAGGGGGGCGTCTGGGGGAGGGCTGGGGCGGGGGGGGGCGTCTGGGGGAGGGCTGGGGCAGAGGGGCGTCTGGGGGAGGGCTGGGGCGGGGGGGCGTCTGGGGGAGGGCTGGGGCGGGGGGGGGGCGTCTGGGGGAGGGCTGGGGCGGGGGGGAGGGGCGTCTGGGGGAGGGCTGGGGCGGGGGGGAGGGGCGTCTGGGGGAGGGCTGGGGCGGGGGGGGCGTCTGGGGGAGGGCTGGGGCGGGGGGGAGGGGCGTCTGGGGGAGGGCTGGGGCGGGGGGGGGGGCGTCTGGGGGAGGGCTGGGGCGGGGGGGAGGGGCGTCTGGGGGAGGGCTGGGGCGGGGGGGAGGGGCGTCTGGGGGAGGGCTGGGGCGGGGGCCCTCTGCCGTGCTTGGTTTTTGTCGCGTGTCCGGAGCATTTGCTTGTTGTGACCGCGCTTTCTTCCTGAAACTCTCCCCGCCTGTAGTGGGTGTGTTCACCTTTCAGCCATGGGCACTTGGAGCTCCTCTCTCCCCGTTGTTGTTTGCTTTGTTTTGCCCAGAGCCCTGCTCAGCCTGGCTTACTGCCGTGCGGACTGAACCGGGGACTCCGGAGCCTCAGGCAGTCGCCTTTTTCTCTTTGTAATGCAGTGGAAGCGGTTCATTTACCTCCGGTTTTTGGTCCTCGCCGCCAGACGCAGAGTGGCGAGGCCCCGGCACGCACGCAGCCTCCCGCAGGGCCGAGGGGCGCAGACGCTCCGGCTTCCTTAAGGGGCCAAGGGGCGCCCAGGTCTGTGAAGCTCAGTCCGTACGGAGACCTCGGCCTCTCGGCGTGGGAAGGACGAGGAAAGGCTTCCTTGTCTTTGCCATTCGCTCAGTAAAGTTCCTGGAATCGAGGAAGAGGTGTCACAGTTTTCGGTGGAACTCTGATGACCGGTGGCGGGGAAAGGCGTGCGGAGAAGGCGCCTGGAGGTGTGAGGACTGGCCCTGGCCGGGGAAGGGAGGACCGAGGCGCCGGCCTGAAGTTCTCACACTGGCAGATGCTGAGCGAGGGTGGGCTTCATGCAGTCACACTTTGCAACTATTTATTTACGAGATGGAGACGGAAGTCGAGGGGGGAGAGACGGCTCCAGAAGCAGAGGGGGACCCGGACTTGAACCTAGGTCCTCTCACCTATGGTAACTGCCTGCAGCCCGCTGTGTCCTTGTTTGGCCCTTGCGGTTGATACACATATATACTTTCTTTTAAAATTTTTACCATTCTTCTTTATGACAGTGATAATTTAATTTGCTTGTTGTAGTGAATAGTCTTAGAACTGAAGGTTTTTTTCATAGTGGAAATCACTCATTTATAAAATGGAAATATTGACAAGTTACTAGATAGAGACAGAAATTGAAAGGTAAGGGAGAAATAAAGATGAAGAGACACCTGCAGCCCTGCGTCATCCTTTGTAGAGCTTTCCCCCTGCAGGTGGGGACCAGGGGCTTGAACCCAGGTCCTTGTGCACTGTGATGTGCGCACTCAACTAGGTACGCCACCACCTGGCCCCAATATACGTATGTACTTAAAGAGTCATTTGGATTGCAGGTTTGGGGCTAAGAGGGTGAGGGGGGAAAGTGGAAGCAGTTTCTTGTTGATAGTATTAACAGAGAAAATATATTAGCTAAAAACAGCACGGGTTGTGGTCCAGGAGGTGGCCCAGTGGATAAGGCATTGGATTCTCAACCATGAAGTCCGGAGTTCGATCCCCGGAAGCACATGTACCAGAGTGATGTCTGGTTCTTTCTCTTCCTATCTTTCTCATGAATAAATAAATTCTTTAAAAAAAAAAAAAAAGGCACAGGTTTTTTGTCTCAGAACTGACTATAATAAAATGTTGGGAAAGCATTGGACTCTCAAGCATGGGATTATGAGTTCAATCCCAGGCAGCCTAGATACTAGAATGGTGTGTCTTGTCTCTCTCTCTCTCTCTCCTGTCCTTATTATTAATAAATAAAATATTTTATTGCGTAACTATTTAAGAAAGGAGACATTAACAAAACCGTAGGATTGGAGGAGTACAACTCCACACAATTCCCACCACCCAATCTCCATATCCCATCCCCTCCCCAATAGTTTTCCCATTTCCCATCCCTCTGGGAGCATAGACCCAGGGTGTGGGTTGCAGAAGGTGAAAAGTCTGGCTTCTGTAATTGCTTCCCCGCTGAACATGGGCATTGACAGGTCGGTCCATACTCCCAGCCTGTCTCTCTCTTTCCCTAGTAGGATGGGTCTCCGGGGAAGCGGAGCTCCAAGACGCATTGGTGGGGTCTTCAGGGAAGCCTGGCCAGCGTCCTGATGGCATCTGGAACCTGATGGCTGAAAAGAGAATTAACATACGCAGCCAAACAAATGGTTGAACAAGTAAAATCTTAAAAATAAATAAATAAAATGTTGGGGCTGGAGAGACAGCATAATGGTTATATAAAAAGACTTCCGTGTTTGAGTCTCTACAAGGTCCCTGGTTCAGTCCCCAGCACCATCATAAAGCAGATCTGAGCAGTGCTCCGGAAAAGAAAAAGATTAGTGAAATTGTCAGTAAGACTTCCTTTTAGAGACTTAGACACTATCACCCGACCCCCTATCATTTCTCTTATCCTCTGGCAGACTTATCTTTCTCCCTCTCATCACATCTGCTTAGGTGACAATTTTAAATTTTAACTACCACCATTAAAAATCTTTTGAGGGAGTCGGGGGCGGTAGCACAGCAGGTTGAGCACAGGTGGCACCTAGAGCACAAGGACCGGCGTAAGGATCCCGGTTCAAGCCCCTGGCTCCCCACCTGCAGGGGAGTCGCTTCACAGGTGGTGAAGCAGGTCTGCAGGTGTCTTTCCCCTTCTCTGTCTTCTCCTCTCTTCATTTCTCTCTGTCCTATCCAACAACGATGACAACAACAACAATAATAACTATAATAATAAAGCAACAAGGGCAACAAAAGGGAATAAATGAAAAAAATTCTTAATCTTTTGAAAGAAAGATTCAGTGGTATCATAACTTACTGTAGACCACAGTATAGAGAGTAAAATCCTATGATAAGTGAGATGACATTAAATTAATCATAAACTCAGAGGTTATGTGTGGAGAACAGTCTGAAGAACTCTCAGAAGGCTAGAAATGGACCTACCCTATGACCCTGCAATTCCTCTCCTGGGGATATATCCTAAGGAACCCAACACATCCATCCAAAAACCTGAAATGGCATTGGTGTATTGCACCAAAGTAAAAGACTGGGGTGGGTGGGTGGGGAGAATACAGGTCCATGAAGGATGATAAATGACATAGTGGGGGTTGTATTGTTAAATGGGAAACTGGGGAATGTTATGCATGTACAAACTATTGTATTTACTGTTGAATGTAAAACATTAATTCCCCAATAAAGAAATAAATTTAAAAAAATTAAAATTAAAAGAAAGATGCCTGAGGCCAATAAAACAAAGAAAAATAAATAAATAAATTCAGAGGTTATGTGTGGAAAACCTTTTAAAATAGGCCATAGTTGCTGGCACAGGAAATGACATACATAGATGATCAATGTTACATTAAGCTTTACCCTTATAAGTAAAAGTTGAAAATTTCCCTATTACACTTAAAATACAAAGTACTTTAACAGAAGTAGTTCTTTTGGAAGCAAGTAATAAATATTTTGGGGGGAGTCGGGCGGTAGCGCAGTGGGTTAAGTGCATGTGGCTCAAAATGTAAGGACCAGCTTAAGGATGCAGGTGTCAGTCTTTCTCTCCCCCTCTCTGTCATCCCTCCCCTCTCCATTTCTCTCTGTCCTATCCAACAACGACAGCAATAACAACAATAATGACTACAACAATAAAACAAGGGCAACAAAAGGGACTCAATAAAATATAAAAAATAATTTTGGAAGATGTAGAAGGATTCCAAGTATGTCAACTAGAAAATAATAGTTGTAGCCTCTAAGTGATGAGTTATCTGCTGGTGAAATGTGCTGTGTTACTCCAGAAACAAGTGCTAGGCTATTTCTTTTTATTATTATTATTATCTTTATTTATTGGATAGAGACAGAAATCAAGAGGGAAAGGAGGGATAGAGAGGGTAAGAGACACCTGCAGCACTGCTTCGCCACTTGTGAAGTTTCCCCCCTGCAGGTGGGGACTGGGGGCGAAAACTAAGGTCCTTGTGCATCATAGCATGTGCTCAACCCAGCCCCTGTGCTAGGCTATTTCTACTGCACTGCAATAATGGTACTTTTTTTTTTTCCTGCCAGCCAATTAGTGTTGAGGCTTATTTGGGGCATTAAAAAAATGACAGATTTTGCAGCCCAGTGACTGACTACAACACTGGAATTACAAGCATGAGGTCCTGAGAATGTGCCAGAGTGATGCTTTGGTCCTCTTTTCGCTCTCTCTCATAACAAGCTTTTTAAAAAGTACAGACTTTCTAACAAAGTCCCAAAACCTAGATATACACCAGTTTCTGTGAGAGAGAGCTTATGTGCACACGTATCCATACACTACTGCAAAATATATACCTGAAAGCAGAAGTACACTAGAGTTTGCAGTGAGTACCCCCCTAACACTTCCTCTCCACTATTCCAAGCTTTGGGTCCATGATTGCTCAACAATTTGTTTGGCTTCGTATGTTAACTCTCTTTTCAGTCACCAGGTTCCAGATGTCATCAAGATGCCGGCCAGGCTTCCCTGGACTGAAGACCCCACCAATATGTCCTGGAGCTCAGCTTCCCCAGAGACCCATCCTACTAGGGAAAGAGAGAGGCAGACTGGGAGTAGGGACCGACCTGTCAATGCCCATGTTCAGCAGGGAAGCAATTACAGAAGCCAGACCTTCCACCTTCTGCACCCCACAGTGACCCTGGGTCCATGCTCCCAGAGGGATAGAGAATGGGAAAGCTATCGGGAGGGGGTGGGATATGGAGAGTGGGTGGTGGGAATTGTGTGGAGTTGTACCCCTCCTACCCTATGGTTTTGTTAATTTATCCTTTCTTAAATAAATAAGTACAGACTTTGAAAAGATAGAGGAAGCTTATAAGAAGTTCACATTGTTTTCTTTGTTGGTTAAAGAAAAAAGCAGTAATGGTGTACAGCACACATATGCAAATGCAAGTACTAGTTTGCCACCACAACAGCGTGGTTTATGCTATACTTTGACCTGTCACGTTCTCGTTACTATACGAACACAGGACACCTAGCATTTTTAAAAACATTTTTTGAAATTTATTTTCCCCTTTGTTGCCCTTGTTTTATTGTTGTAGTATTATTGTTGTTACTGATGTCGTTCTTGTTGGATAGGACAGAGAGAAATGGAGAAAGGGAAGACAGAGAGGAGAGAAGAAAGACACCTGAAAACCTGCTTCATCGCCTGTGAAGCAACTCCCCTGCAGGTAGGGAGCCGAGGGCTCGAACCTGGATCCTTACTCTGGTCCTTGCACTTTGCACCACCTGCGCTTAACCTGCTGTGCTGCCGCCCCCACCCTTTAAAAAAAAAAAAAAACCAACTGAGTACTGTTCATCTTGGCTTATGGTGGTACAGAGGATTGAACCCCTAGCCCTAGCAATTTTTTTAAAATATTTTTTTATTTACGTATTTTGGATAGAAGCACAGATAAATTGAGAGGGAATTTGGGGGATAGAGAAGGACAGAGACACCTGCAGCACTGCTTCACTGCCTATGAAACTTTACCCCTGCAGGAGGGAACCAGGGGCTCAAAACCCAGGTCCTTGCTCACTGCAGTGTGTGCTCTCAGCCAGGTGTGCCTCTACCTGCCTGCTACCTAGCATTTTTTATTTGAACTTCCATGGAATAGTTTTCTGATTTCAAAGAATTGTGGTATCCTTCCCCCCACCAAAAAAAAAAAATTATTTATGAATGAGAGAGAGGGAGAGAACCAGAGCACATGAGATGCCCGGATTCAAACTCTGACCTCGTTAATAAAATCTTTTGCTTCCTTGCAGCGGATGGTGGTTTGATTTTGCTCGCGAACATCAATAAAGAAATTTCAGGAAAAAAAATATTGCACCAAAGTGAAAGACTCTGGTTGGGGGGGGGGAGGGTTCAGGTCCTGGAACATGATGGCAGAGGAGGACTTAGAGGGAGTTGAATTGTTATGTGGAAAACTGAGAAATGTTATACATGTGCAAGCTACTGTATGTTACTGTTGATTGTAAACCATCAATCCCCCAATTAAAAAAAGTATTAAATAGTATGTCTAAGACTGTCCCAAGGATTAAATAGTATGTGTTGGCATTCTTCGTGTTGGTTTGGCCCCCTTTCCCCTACCTCTGAGAGAAATGGTTTGGCCCTTGCTAGTTTCGCGCCCTCTTTCTCCCCGCCCGCCCCGTATGCTAAGGACGTGCAGAGTCCCAGCAGCAGCGGTGGAGAAAGAATGATAGGGAAGCACATGGTGTGGTGGTTTTCCCATTCGTGAATAAAGATTAAACTGCTGCTTCTCAGCCCAGCTGTGTGTCCGCGAGTCTCTCTCTACCCCCGCAAAGCTAGCCCGGTCTGCTGGAGCCTCCGAAACATTAGCAACAAGTATGAAAACCAGAAGCCCATTTTTCATTGTCCTAAAAGCTGTCACTAACAGCATTAATGTTTACTTTTATTTTTTTAGGATTTATTTATTTATTTATTTATGAGAAAGATAGGAAAGAACCAGATATCACTCTAGTACATGTGCTGCCAGGAGTTGAACTCGGGAGCTCATGCTTGAGAGTCCAATGCTTTATCCATTACACCACCTCCCAGACTACTTAATGTTTATATATTTATTAAAAACTCTTTACTTTTTATTATCTTTATTTACTGGATAGAGATATCCAGAAATTGAGAGGGCAGGGGGAGACAGGGAGACACCTGCAACACTACCATTTGCAACGCTTTCCCCCTGCAGGTGGAGACTGAGGGCTCGACATGGGTCCTTGCATTTTGTAACACGTTTTCGAACAGGTGCGCTACCTCCCAGCCCCACTTAATGTTTACTTTTAAGTCATATAAGAAGTCATGTCCATTCTTTATCCAAAGTTTTTATCTTTGTATCTCAAATTTTTAGTGAAATGTTTATTATTGCAGGTAAATAAGTAGGCAGTCTTTCAAGAATTGAAAGATCAAGGATTTGATTTGGACTTCTGGAGTTACAGTTAATATTGAAATATTTTGTGTACAGTGTTTTCATTACGGGTCAGAGAGAGAGCTCGCCTGGCAGGGTACATGCCTTGCCCTGATCACAGCACAGGCTTGAGCTCTGGCACTATTTGGGCGGCGTTATGAACTATGGGGTCTGTCTGTCTGTGTCTATCTCAATGAAGGAACAGTCCAGGAGTCATGATATTGGGAAATGAGTGATGGGGAGTGGGGATAACAGGGGATGTGTGTGTGTCTGTGTGTGTGTGTGTGTGTGTGTTTGCTTTTAAAGAGAGGGACACATACATACAAACAGTCATAAGCTTAGCTCTGGCTAATGGTAGAGAATAAGGTTTGGAAGGAGATCCTGTCTTCTATATATCCCTTTTTCAGCTTTAAAAATGTTAACTGTCTATGCTTATTAAATTCCAAAGCATGGAAAGGGGAAAAAAGGTTGATTTCAACAGTATACAACTTCAAAGATCTTCTGTTTCTTCACAGTGATATTTTGAGAGAAGATGGGGAAAGGCTGCAAGGTTGTCGTCTGCGGGCTGCTATCTGTTGGGAAAACAGCAATTTTGGAGCAGCTCCTTTATGGGAATCATACTGTTGGTAAGATTATTTTGATTTGGTTTTCCTCTGAGTTCTGGGAACTGTTGGGCTCTTGTTGCTTACTAACCTAAAGATGGGTGATGGCACACTGAAATGAAACGAGGTGTAATCTGACGGGGACAAAAGGGATCAAAGAAGACATTAAGAATTGAGAGGGGTAGAGCAGAGGGTAGACAGCATAATGGTTATGCAAATAGACTCTCATGCCTGAGGCTCCAAAGTCCCAGGTTCAATCCCCTGCACCACCATAAGTCAGAGCTGAACAGTGCCCTGGTTATAAAGAAAAAAAAGAAAAGAATTGAGAGGGGCATGTGTAAAGGAGAAAAAAGAAAACGGGCCAGGTGGTGGTGCACATGGTTAAGCGCACATATTACAGCGCACAAGAACCAAGGTTTGAGCCACTGGTCCCCACCTGCAGGGGGAAAGCTTCACAAGTGCTGAAGCAGGGCTGCAGGTGTCTCTCTGTCTCTCTCCCTCTCGATCGCCCTCCTCTCTCCTCTCAATTTGTCTCTATAATTTAAAAAATTTAATTTTGATATTGAGATCCAGAGAGAGAAAAGTCTTCTGTTAGGATAATTCCAAGAGTTATAAGTTAGAGCAGTTAAGAAAGCAAGTGGAGACAATCTGTGTCTCATTGTGATATATGTGGTTTCCTTTGATTTACATAAGGAATAGAAAAGGATTCAGGGGAGTCGGGCGGTAGCGCATCGGGTTAAGCGCAGGTGCCACAAAGCGCAAGGACCAGCATAAGGCATAGAAAAGGAGTCAATAAGGAATGACCAGGAGTTGTAGAATCACTGACAGAAATATACTGAATAATCTCTTACTCTAAATTCAAAAATTATTTTCCAGTACTGCTGTATAGATTTTTTAAAGACATTTGTTCAATGAAAGATTGAGAGAACCAGAGCATTACTCTGACACATGCAATGCTGGGGATTGAATTTGGAACTTAATGCTTGAGTATCCAACATTTTATCCACTGTGCCATGTTCTTGGCTACCTGCTCTATAGATTATAATATTTATTTTCTGTTTATTTCCAGAGCATTGCTAGATCTAGTTTATGGTGCTAGAGATTGAATCTGGGACTGAAGAGCCTCAAGCATGGAAGTCTTTTGCATAACCAATTCGCTGTCTCCCCAGCCCTGCTACGTCAGTTTACATTTGTTTGTTTATTTGTTTATTTATTTGGTAGAGACAGGAGCTGAGGAGTAGGGAGACAGACCACAGAGAGAAAGACACTTGCAGCACAGTTTCACTATTTGAGCAACCCACCCCCCCGCAGGTGGGGACCAGAGGCTTGAACCCATGTCCTTGCACATTGTAACATGTGAGCTCAACCAGGTGTGCCACTGTGCTATCAAAAATTTTTTTTAAAAGTTTTTAACTGTCAAGCATGAGGCCCCAAGTTTGATTCCCAACATCAGATGTGCCACAGTGGTGCTCTTGTTTGCTGCCCCCCCCCATTTTTCTCACAAGTAAATAAAACTTTAAAGAAAGCTAAGATACATATTTTTTAACAATAAACTTATATGCCAAAATGATATTTTTATAAAAAGTATATTTTCAAGGAGTTTTATAAGAAGTTTTCAAAAATTTAATGTCTAGTATAAGGAAGCTGGATTTGACCTTCTTGCTTTTGTATTCGATCTGTTGTGATATATTGTTTCAGTCAAAAGATATTATAAAACTTTAATCTTTCAGATATACCATTGGACAGGTTGTATTTTTTTTTTCTTTTGCCACCCAGATTATCGCTTTTATTTTTTACCAGAGCACCCTCAGCTCTGGCTTACCCTGGTCTGAGCTGACCTGGTGCATTGTGAGTAAGTTTCAGCAAATGGTGACTACGTGGGATTTATTTCAGTTTAGAGTCTGAAACACATCAGTGAACTTTTCCTACTGTATCACACTCATCTGCCTCATTTGCATTTTTATTCTGTCTTTAAGATTTTTGAGGGAGTCAGGCGGTAGTGCAGTGGGTTAAGCACAGGTGGCACAAAGTGCAAGGACTGGCTTGATCCTGGTTTGAGCCCCTGGCTCCCCACCTGCAGGGGGGTCACTTCACAGGCGGTGAAGCAGGTCTGCAGATATCTGTCTTTCTCTCCCCCCTATGTCTTCCCCTCCTCTCTCCATTTCTCTCTGTCCTATCCAGCAACAATGACAGCAATGACAATAATAACAACGATAAACAACAAGGGCACCAAAAGGGAATAAATAAATAAATATTTTTAAAAATCTAAGGAAAGGGCAGGGGTAGATAGCATAATGGTTATGCAAACAGACTCTCATGCCTGAGGCTCCAGAATCCCAGGTTCAACCCCTGTACCACCATAAACCAGAGTTGATCAGTACTCTGGTAAAAAAAAAAAAAAAAAAAATCTAAGAAAAAAAAAAGATTTTTGAGTCAGAAAGAGATATACAGAGACCAGAGCACTGCTCAGCTCTGGCTTATGGTGCTGGTGCAGATTGAAGCTGGGACCTTCAGGTCCTCAGACACGCAAACTATGCTCTAGTATGTTGAGCTATCAGAAATCATCCTGTAATTTAGGTTGTTTAGGAAGTGTTCAGAATGTTTAATGTATGTTTGGTTGGTATAGGCTCTCCTCCATATGATTTTTACCTTGGTACATAGCATACTTAGTAACTGTGAAAATGTGTGGGAGAGATATAACATAGTGGTCATACAAAATGACTTTTCATGCCTGAGGATGCAAAGTTCCAGGTTCAATCTCCACCATACAGCAGAGATATGCAGTGTTCTGGTCTAAGGGGGAAAGTGGAAAAAGAACATAGGGGCCCAGGTGGTGGCACAGCTGGTTGAGCACACGTTACAGTGTGCAAGAACCCAGGCTCAAGTCCCTAGTCCATACTTTCAGGGAAAAAACTTCCAGAGCGGTGGAGCAGTATTACAGGTACCTCGTTTTTCTCTCCCTCTTTATTGCCCATCCCACTCAATGTCTCTGTCTCTGTATAACAACAATAATAGAGTGGTTTCCAGTGCCATCACTGCCTATCTTATCATATTCCTCTCCAGTGCTTTTTTTTAACCAGAGTATTCCTTAGCTCTGGTTTATGGTGGTGTTGTCAATTTAATCTGGGACTTCGTACCCTCACACGTGAAATTATTTTTGCATAATCATTATGCTATCTCCTCCAACCTCCTCTTTAGTACTTTTTAAAATTCAAATTGCTGGGCCAAGGAGATAGCTTCCTGGGCAGGACAATGCTGGGCTAGCTTTGCAGGTGGGAGAGAGATGACCAGGAACTCCTGGCTGAGTGGGAACGTGATCCAATGTGCTTTTATTGATCTGCATTTTTATATCTTCAGAGGTGGGAGTGGCAGGTCGGAACAGGAAATAGGTAGGAGAGTGGGTGGAGAGAGCAAGCTTCCATCTAACCAGTGGGGATTAAACCAATGCCCTAAGGCAGGGCAGGTCTCCAGCTGTTGCAAAGGTTCTAACCAGTGGGGATTAAACCAATGCCCTGCAGGCAGGGTGGGTCTCAGACAAAACAATGATTATGTAAATAGACCACAACATTAAGCAGTGCAGGGGAACCTGACGTGATGACCAATACAGATAGAAACAGAAGGGGTCTTAGAAGCAGAATTAGCCAAAGGAGAAATGATGACCAACATTTCCCCCTTTCTTTTTATCTAATGGCCATAATATCAGGAATGCGGGGCGCTTTGTGACACAGGGAGACTGATAGGAGGCACACCTTTGGGGTACTACTGTCCCTCCTTACTCAGCCTCTCGGTATAGAGGGTAGAGAGAGAGACTAACAGGACTGACACACCCGTCAGGTTCAAGCCCTGCCAAGCTCAACCACATCCTCACAATTTCCCAACATCTCCCTCTTACTTAATGGCCATATATAAATGGGTCAACTCCATATCTGTTAGGGGAATAACTGTGTAGGGGTGAACAGAAACCTATATCGTGCAGGGGTTTTTAAAAGAACTGGCACAAGACAGGAAGGGACAAGAAAGAGAGCAGCAAGAACCAGTGTGATGCCAAGGAGAGGCCTGAAGGGGCGTTTCCTGCCTCAAAGGGCAGGGCCTATCAGGCAAAAGGGCGTTTCTTGCCTCTGTGGGCATCTCTTGCCTTTGGGGGCGTTTCCTGCCTCTGGGGGCAGGGCCTAGTAAGGAGGGGGGTTTCCTGACTCTGGGGACAAGGCCTGCAGGCAAGGGGGCGTAGCCTATAGAGTACCAAGGCAGCAACCTGCAAAGTCCATGGACTGCTGCAGCAAGTCTTTGAGAAACCGAGCAGCATAAAGGAAAGCTGTTGTAAAGTTGTGTAAAGTGTCCAAGAGGTATAACAGTAAGTCCAATAGAAGTGTCAGTTCAATGTTGACGATCAGGAGAAGAAATGAGGGGTTGAAACGCTGCATGTCTATCTCGATGGGGAAGGTCAGCCACCGGAATTCCACTTTTCTGTAGAGAGTGAGCTTTGGAGTCTGTGAATCAGTTTCTTTAGGTTGTGCCAGGTCACGTCATTGGTTTCAGGGGATGCATTGTAGTCATCCCATCTTGTGGGTGATGTCAGAGGACAGAGGTCCAAATGGATTTCCGGGGATTCTCTATGAGCAGATGCTTTTTCATGTGAAGACTTGACAGCTGTAATTCACTTACTTGTGAAACAAAACTTGTAACAAGTTAGAAGTTTACTATAAATGATAACTCAGTTATTATAATTGGTTTAAGTACCTTTATAATTTTGGAAGTCCTTTATAGTATGGTTTTAAGGTTGTTTAAACAGTTTAAGCTCAATGAAATGTGGAAAGGTAAACAGAAGAACCATGGTTGAGAATCATTAGCATAACCATTGCGCTATCTACCCTGCCCATACTCGTACAGTTTTTCAGGATTAAACATTTCACATTTATACCAAGACGTAAAAAAAAAAATCAAAAGGAAAAAAAAAACCAGATTTTTTGGACTGTTTCTGGACGTCTCCAGAAATCATGGCTGCATCCAGCAATTTTTTTTTTTGTAAAGTCAATTAAATTTCAGAATACTAAGAGCAAAGTGGGTCATACAAAAATTCTGTCATTCAAATTACTCTCTTACAAAACACAACTGAAAGCAGACAGCAAACAAGATATTCGGAGAGAGCAAGTGGGGGGTAGAGAAGCAGTAGGGAGGTTTTGTTTGTTTTTTGTTTTTCAGGAACACACAATCAATACCCTGCTGCAATTATTGTTCTGCTTTTAAATATTTTCTGAGACGGAAGTGGTAGGGTGGAAAAAAGGAAGTGATTAGGAGAGGGGCAGAGTGGAAAAAGAGCACGAACCAGTGGGGATTAAACCAGTGGGGAACTAACCAGTGGGGATTAAACCAATGCCCTGCAGGCAGGGCAGATCTCAGATAAAACAATGATTATGTAAATAGACCACAGCATTAAGGAATGCAGGGGAACCTGGCATGATGACACAGACAGAAACAGAAGCAGAATTAACCAAAGGAGAAATGATCACCAACAGGACAACCTTGTGCCTTGGCACATAATGGGCCCAAGTTTGAGCCCCAGCACCACCTGGGAGATGCTGAAGGCTCTGTGCTGTGATGCTTCCCTCTCCTTCTCTCCTTCTACCCCCCAGCCCTCCAAGAAAAAAACAGTTGTCCCAGAGCAATGAAGTTACCGTGGTTCTGCCGTAAAATGAAAATTGTCAATCTTTTTAGCAAATCATTATTAAATTCTTACCATGCAATACAGACTAGTTAATGAGGCAAGACTTGCAAAAAATGGACCAAAGTAAAATGCATATTAAAAGGACCATTTAGGGAAAGCTACTGGGGAGGGGGTGGGATATGGAGATTGGGCGGTGGGAAATGTGTGGAGTTGTACCCCTCCTACCCTATGGTTTTGTTAATTAATCCTTTCTTAAATAAAAAAATAAAAATAAATAAATAAATAAATAATAAAAGGACCATTTAGAGAGTCGGGCGGTAGCGCAGTGGGTTAAACGCATGTGGCTCAAAGCACAAGGACCAGCATAAAAGGATCATTTAGGGAGTGTTCTTATTTAGTGAAATACTTAAGTGTTCTTAGGTTCACTACCCTAAGGTTGTTGAACATGTGGTGATTCAGAGATAGAGGAATTCCCAGAGAAAGCATGGGAACTCTAGAGATGCTCAGTGCATCTCTTCCATATGTTAGTTAGCCCCCCATTTTTTAAAAATAATTTATTTCTCTATTGGGGAATTAATGAATGAATTAATTAATTGAATTACATTCAACAGTAAATACAATAGTCTGAACATGCATAACATTCCCCAGATTCCCATTTAACAATATAACCCCCACTATTTCATTCATCATTTTTCATGGACCTGTATTCTCCCCACCCACCCACCCACCCCAGAGTCTTTTACTTTGGTGTAATACTCCAATTCCATTTCAGATTCAATTTGTGTTTTCTTTTCTGGTCTTATTTTTCAACTTCGGCCTGAGAGTGAGATCATCCCATATTCATCCTTCTGTTTCTGACTTATTTCACTCAACATGATTTTGTCAAGGTCCATCCAAGATCGGCTGAAAACGGTGAAGTCACCATTTTTTACAGCTGAGTAGTATTCCATTGTGTATATATACCACAACTTGCTCAGCCACTCATCTGTTGTTGGACACCTGGTTTGCTTCCAGGTTTTGGCTATTACAAATTGTGCCGCCAAGAACATATGTGTACACAGATCTTTTTGGATGGATGTGTTGGGTTCCTTAGGAAATATCCCCAGGAGGGGAATTGCAGGGTCATAGGGTAGGTGCATTTCTAGCCTTCTGAGAGTTCTCCAGACTGTTCTCCACAGAGGTTGGACCAATTGACATTCCCACCAGCAGTGCAGGAGGGTTCCTTTGACCCCACACCCTCTCCAGCATTTGCTGCTGTTACCTTTTCTGATGTATGACATTCTCACAGGAGTGAAGTGATATCTCATTGTTGTCTTGATTTGTATTTCTCTGACAATCAGAGACTTGGAGCACTTTTTCATGTGTTTCTCGGCCTTTTGGATCTCTTCTGTGGTGAATATTCTGTCTAAGTCCTCCCCCCATTTTTGGATGGGGTTATTTGTTGACTTGTTGTTGAGTCTGGCAAGCTCTTTATATATATTGGTTATTAAACTCTTATCTGATGTATGGCATGTAAAGATCTTCTCCCATTCTGTGAGGGGTCTCTTGGTTTGGGTAGTGGTTTCTTGTGCTGTGAAGAAGCTTTTGAATTTGATGTAGTCCCATAGGTTTATAGTTGCCTTAGTCTGCTTTGTAATTGGGTTCGTTTCATTGAAAATGTCTTTAAAATTTATGCGGAAAAGAGTTCTGCCAATATTTTCCTCTAAGTATTTGATAGTTTGTGGTCTAACATCCAAGTCCTTGATCCACTTGGAATATACTTTTGTATTTAGTGAAATACAGTGATTCAGTTTCATTCTTCTGCATGTTTCAACCCATTGTTTCCAACACCATTTGTTGAAGAGACTCTGCTTTCCCCATGTAATAGTGTGGGCCCCTTTGTCAAAGATTAGATGTCCATAGCTGTGGGGCCTCATTTCTGGGCTCTCAATTCTATTCCACTGGCCAGTGTGTCTGTTCATGTTCCAGTAACAAGCAGTTTTGATGACAATGGCCCTATAATACAGTTTGAGATCTGGGAGTGTGATGTCTCCGGTTCTGTTCTTTTTTCTCAAGATTGTTTTGGCAATTCTAGGTCTTTTCTGGTTCCAGATAAACATTTGTAGCATTTGTTCTATTCTCCTAAAAAAATGTGCTTGGGATCTTGATGGGGATAGCATTAAATTTGTAGATGGCTCTGGGTGATATATTCATTTTGATGATGTTAATTCTTCCAACCCATGAACATGGAATATCTTTCCACTTCTTTGTGTCTTTTTCGATTTCTTTGAGTAGTGACTCATAATTTTCAGTATACAAGTCTTTCACTTCTTTGGTTAGGTTTATTCCTAGATATTTTATTGTTTTTGTTGCTATAGAAAAAGGAACTGATTTCTGGATTTCAATTTCTTCTTAGTGTTTGCATAGAGGAATGCCACTGACTTTTGAATGTTAATTTTATAGCCTGACACCTTCCTGTATTGCCTGATGATTTCCAAAAGCTTCTTGCTGGAGTCCTTAGGTTTTTCCATGTATACTATCGTGTCATCTGCAAATAAGGAGAGTTTGACTTCTTCTCTTCCAATCTGTATGCCTTTAATTCCTTGCTCCTGCCTGATTGCTATGGCAAGAACTTCCAACACTAGGTTGAATAGTAATGGTGATAGTGGGCAGCCCTGTCTAGTACCTGATCTGAGGGGAAATGCTTCCAGTTTTTCACCATTGAGTATGATGTTGGCTGTAGGTTTGCTATATATAGACTCCACTATCTTGAGGAATTTTCCATCTATTCCCATTTTTTGTAGTGTTTTGATCATAAAGGGATGTTGTATTTTGTCAAAGGCTTTCTCTGCATCTATTGATATGACCATGTGGTTTTTGGTCTTGCTTTTGTTGATGCGGTGGATCACATTGATTGATTTACGTATATTAAACCAACCTTGCATGTCTGGGATAAACCCCACTTGGTCATGATGAGCAATCTTTTTGATATACTGCTGTATCCAGTTGGCTAGAATTTTGTTTAATATTTTCGCATCTATGTTCATCAGAGATATTGGTTTGTAGTTTTCTTTTTTGGTTGTGTCCCTGTCTGCTTTTGGTCTCAGGGTGATGTTGGCTTCATAGAAGCTGGCAGGGAGTATTCCAGTGCCTTCAATCTTCTGGAAAACTTTTAAAAGTAGAGGTATTAGTTCTTCTTTGAAGGTTTTGTAGAATTCATTTGTAAAACCATCTGGTCCAGGACTTTTATTTTTGGGGAGATTTTTGATAACTGTTTCAATTTCATTAGCTGTGATGGGCCTGTTCATGTTCTCCACTTCCTCTTTACTTAGTTTTGGAAGTTGGTAGGTATCTAGGAAATTGTCCATTTCTTCCAGGTTCTCTAGCTTGGTGGCATATAGTTGTTCATAGAAGCCTTGCATGATATGTTGAATTTCTGCAGTGTCTGTTGTGATATCTCCTCTTTCATTTACTATCCGATTTATTTGGGTCTTCTCCCTTTTTTGTTTTGTGAGTCTGGCTAAAGGTTTGTCGATTTTGTTTACTCTTTCGAAGAACCAACATTTACTTTCGTTGATCTTTTGTATGGTTTTCCTATCCCAATGTTATTTATTTCTGCCCTAACTTTAGTGATTTCTGACCTTCTCGTTGCTTTAGGGTTCCTTTGTTGTTCTTCATCTAGGTCTTTAAGATGTGCAATCAGGCTGTTTATTTGTGCTTTGTCTTGTTTCCTAATGTGTGCTTGTATAGCTATGAACTTCCCTCTTAGGACTGCTTTAGCTGTGTCCCAAATATTTTGATAGCTTGTGTCTTCATTTTCATTGAACTCTTGAAACATTTTGATTTCTTCCTTGATTTCCTCTTTGACCCAGAAGTTGTTAAGAAGTGTACTGTTGAGCTTCCACATTTTGGCACTGTTACTAATCTTTTGTTGATTGTTAAGTGTTAGTTTCATTCCACTGTGGTCTGAGAAGATGCTTGGGATGATTTCAATGCTCTTGAATTGGCTGATGCTGTCTTTGTGGCCTAATATATGGTCTATCCTTGAGAATGACCCATGTGGATTGGAGTAAAATGTGTATTCCAGTTTCTTGGGATGAATGACTCTGAAAATGTCCAATGGTTCTAGTTTATCTCTCTCTTCATTTAGCTCCCTTATGTCTTTATTGATTTTCTTCCTGGATGATCTGTCAAGTTGAGAGAGTGGGGTGTTGAAGTCCCCTACTATGATTGTGTTACTGTTAATATATTGCTGTAGCTTTCAGTAGAAGTTTGATGTATTTAGATGGCTTCACATTGGGTGCATAGATGTTAATAATTGTTAAGTCCTCTTGATTGACTGATCCTCTGACCATTAAGTAGTGTCCATTCCTATCTTTTTAAATCTTATGTATTTTAAAGTCTATCATGTCAGATATGAGAATAGCTGTTCCAGCCCTTTTTTGTGGGCCATTGGCTTGTATGATAGTTTTCCATCTTTCACTTTAAGTCTGTGTTTGTCTTGTTGAGTTAGGTGAGTTTCCTGTAGACAACATATTGTTGGGTTGTGTTTTCTGATCCATCTTCCTACTCTGTGTCTTTTAATAGGTGAATTCAGGCCATTGACATTTATTGATATCAAAGATTGAAGATATTTTAATGCCATTCTTGTAGAGTTTTAGAGTGTTTTGATATATGTCCTATTTGTGGTGGTCTGGTTGTTTATAGGAGACCTTTCAGAACTTCTTTCAGGGCAGGCTTGGTGATGGTTGATTCCTTCAACTGTTGCTTGTCTGAGAAGGTTTTGATGCCTCCCTCTAGTCTGAATGACAGTCTAGCAGGATATAGTATTCTTGGCTGAAAGCCTTTCTCACTGAGCACTCGATAGATATCTTGCCATTCTCTTCTGGCCTGTAGTGTTTGTATGGAGAAGTCTGCTGCTAATCTTATGGGTTTTCCTTTGTAGGTGACTCTTTGTTTTTCTCTTGCAGCCTTCAGGATCCTTTCTTTATCCTTATTCCTTTCCATTCTAAGTATGACATGTCTTGGTGTCTTTAGGTTTGGGTTAATTCTGTTTGGGACCCTCTGGGCTTCTTGAGTCTTTATGTTTTTGATGTTGTCTGGACTAGAGAAGTTTTCAGCTACTATGGCCTGGAAAATGCTTTCTTCCTCTCCTTCTGTTTCTTCCTCTGGTATGCCAATAATGCGTATATTGTTTCTTTTGAAGTCATCCCATAGGACTCTGTTGTTGTTTTCAGCATCTCTTAATCTCTTACTTCTTTTTTAGTTGTCTCTAATTCATCCTCAATCTTGCTAATTCTTTCTTCAGCCTCATTTATTCTAGTCTCTCTGCCCTCTACTGTTTTCTGGAGTTCATCTATTTTGTTTCCCTGCTCTGATACTGTTTTAGCTTGTTCAGCTAGTTGCCTTCTTAGCTCAGCGATTTCAGCTTTCAGCTCTCTAATAACCATGAGATAATTAGTATTTTCTTCCATATTCTCATTTGTTGTTCCTGCATTTCTGATTACAATTTTTTCGAATTCTTTACTCCTGTTATTATTTCCTTAGCTAATGTTTGGATGTTGAACTCATTATTTTGTGCTTCACCCTCTGGAGGACTCTTAGCTGGACTCTTGTCCTGGTTCGAGTCTCCAATATTTTTTCTTGTTGTTTTAACCATTTTATATATTATGTTATGAGTTCCCTTTATCAGTACTTTTCAAATTATTGATCACTATTGCCTTGATTGACTTGTGTCTAAGTAAATTAATTAAAGCGTTCACAGTGGTGGAAGTTAACAGTTATTTCAATCCCTGAGTGGTTTAAAAGCCTCTTTCTTTTTTTTTTTTTTCCCTTCCCTGTAGGCTCTGGGAGCCTGAGGGCTTTTAAACTATCAATAGGCTTCTTAGCTTAATCACTGACTCCTGACCAAGAGATAAAGCAGGGTGTGGCAGAGATAATCCAGTGGTTATGCAAAGAGACTTTCACAGCCCCTCAGCTATGCCACCTAGGTATAGGTCTTCTGAGTTTCCTGGTTAGATCTCTGTCCCCTGGTGTCCCTCCCTGTCGCTGCTCCAGATTCTGAGGGTAGTAGCAATGGAGACTCAGAGCTGCACTTGGTGAGTCTCTGGGGAGTCCTCTCCTCCCTTAAGCTGTCTCCTTGGTGGAGCAGACTGCAGGTGGTGTCTCCACTGATAAACTGCTGGACTGTTAGCAGTCACTTAATCTCTCCTTAGGCCCTTCTCTCCTCTCTGTCACCAGCCACATGTGTTTGTACTCACGGGTGATTTACTGGGTTCCTGTGGTCATTCTAGTCCTGTCTTGTTTCGGTCCCGGGTGGTCTCCTTTGGTGTTCCTAGTTGATCCGGGAGAGAGGAGATGACAGAAAGCGATCTGCTGCTAGTAGCTCCGCCTCCGGAAGTCCAGCCCAGATTTCTTTTTTTAAAGATTATTTTATTTATTAATGCGAGAATTTCACATGAGGCAGAAAGACAAGTTAGAGTATCACTGCAGCACAGGCAGTGTCAGAGATGGAGCCAGGAACTGCAGGCATGAAGCCTAGCATTCTACCAGGTGAACTAGGAAATAGGACTCTTACATGTACTATAGTAAGTAGGGAACCTAGCAAACCACTTCCTTGTTTTAGCATCTTGTTGCAAAGATTAATTGTATTTTATGAAAGAGAGAGGCCAAAGCATGGTCCTCACGTGGATGAAGTACCTGGGATTGAACTTTGTGCCTTAGGCATAAAACCCCTGCTGCACTTTGAGCCACTTCTCAAAGCCTGTTTCTTTTTTACCAGAGCACTGCTCAACTCTGGCTTAGGGCGGTGTGGAGGACTGAACCTGGGACTTGAGCGCCTCAGGCATGAACGTCTCTTTGCATAACCACTATGCTATATCGCCACCCACAAAGCCTGTTTCTAAAAGACAAGAAGGTACTTTACAGATGGTACCGAGTTTTCCAAAGAGTGCTTTCTTGTGAATCCTAGGAATGGAAGACTGTGAAACAATGGAAGATGTGTATATGGCTTCAGTGGAGACGGATCGGGGAGTGAAGGAGCAGTTACACCTTTACGACACCAGAGGCCTGCAGGAGGGTGTGGAGCTGCCAAGGCACTACTTCTCGTTTGCTGACGGTTTTGTCCTTGTGTACAGTGTGAATAACCTTGAATCCTTTCAAAGAGTGGAGCTTCTGAAGAAAGAAATCGACAAGTTCAAAGACAAAAAAGAGGTAAGCGTGTTACGTTAAGAAAGCCAACTATGAATTATATTTAAATTGCACGTGGACTTGGGTTATGCTTTAAAAGCATAGATTGTATTCACAATAGCTGTGCTCCCCACCATTTTTCCTTTAACTTTTTTTTTAATATTTTATTTATTTACTTTAATGAAAAAGATAGGAGGAGAGAGAGAAAGAACCAGGTAACACTCTGGTACATGTGCTGCTGGGGATTGAACTCGGGACCTCATACTTGAGAATCCAATGCTTTATCCATTGCACCACCTCCCAGACCACTCCTTTAACTTTTTTTTAAAAAGTTTTTTATATTTATTTCCTTTTGTTGCCCTTATTGTTTTATTGTTGTAGTTCATATTGTTGTTGATGTCATTGTTGGATAGGACAGAGAGAAATGGAGAGAGGAGGGGAAGACAGAGAGAGAGAGAGAAAGACAGACACCTGCAGACCCGCTTCACCGCCTGTGAATCGACTCCCCTGCAGGTGGGGAGACGGGGTCTCGAACCCGGATCTTTTGACATCCTTGTGCTTTGCCATGTGCGCTTAACCTGCTTCACTAAGGCCTGACTCCCTTCCTTTAACTTTTTAAAAAATATTTTATTTCATGGTCCAGGAGGTAGCAGTGTGTAAGACTTAGGACTCTCAAGCATGAGGTCCTGAGTTCAATCCCCAGCAGCACATGTACCAGAGTGATGTCTGGTTCTTTCTCTCTCTCTCTTCTATCATTTCTCATGAATAAAGATTTCATGGAGGGGTCACATGGTGGAGCAACTGACTGAGCACACACGTTACAATGCATAAGGACCCAGGTTCGAGCCCCTGGTCCCCACCTACAGGGGGAAAGCTTTGCAAGTGGTGAAGCAGGGCTGCAGGTGTTTCTCTGTCACTCCCCCTCACTGTTTCCCCCTTCCCTCTCAATTTCTGGCCGTCTCTAGTCAATAAATAAAGATAATTAAAAAAAAAAAGATTTCAGAAGTATAATTTCACAGCCACATCAAAGTCCTGTGGGAACACCCCCGTCACACACATAAGTAGTTCGCACAAAGTCTAAGAAGCTATCTATTTAGCAAGTGCCTATTGGTAAAAATAAAATTGGCAGATTAAAAAGACATTGGTTTTATGCACATAAATGGTCCCAAACCAATTTAATACACACACATTTTTTCTTTCATCTTTTTACCAGAGCCCTGCTCAGCTCTGCTTTATAGTGCTGCTAGGAATTGAACCTAAATAGATAGTAAAGCTTCAGGAATAAGAATTTCTTTCTTCCTTTCTTTTTTAAAGCTTTTATTTATTTATTTATTTATTTATTTATTTATTTATTTATTCATTAGAAAAAGGAGGAGATAGAGAAAGAACCAGACATCACTCTGGTACATGTGCTGTCGGAGATTGAACTCAGGGCCTCACCCCTAAGAGTCCAGTGCTTTATCTGCTGTGACATCTCCCAGACCACAGGAATAAGAATTTCTTTTTTTTCTTAAGCTTTTAACATAATTTATTAGCAAGTAATCTCAGAATTTAGTAACCTCCAGGGTTATTGCTGGGCTCGGTGCCTGCTCCACAAATCCACTGCTCCTGGAGGCCATTTTTTCCCCATTTTTGTTGCCCTTTTTTTTTTAAAAATTTATTTCTTTATTGGGGAATTAATGTTTTACATTCAACAGTAAATACAATCGTTTGTACATGGATAACATTCCCAGGAATAAGAATTTCTTTGTGTAACTGTTATGTTATCACCCCTGCCCTTTTTCCCAAATAAGTAAGTAGGGGCCAGGTGATGACAAGCATGGTGGAGTATGCACATCACCATGCATAAATACCCAGACAGGCAGACACTGAGCCCCAGGGATAATTCCCATGGGAAAGGGGAAAAAAATAGCTCACCTGGCAGAGCATATGCCTTACCATGCAGAAAGCCGTGGGTTTGAACTCCAGCACTACCTGGGAACATCATGCACTGGGCAGAGCCCCTCAAATGGGGAGTGAGGTGGTGCTGTGGTGTCTTTCCCTCTTTCCGTCTGTATCTGAGATAAGAAGAGAATGAAAAGTCTCAGTAGTGAAATTGTATATGCATGAGGTCCCAATACCAGAAAAAAAAAAAAAAAAGCAAAAGCAAATAGCTGTTGTTCACATGATTCAAAAGTAAAAATTATACAAAGATTAAAGTAGTGCCCACCCCTGTCCTTGGCTATCAAATTACTGTATGTCAAGCATACTTTTTAAATATTTTACTTTATTCACATGGGAGGATTATCTTTACTGTTCTCTTTTCTATTTTAAGGCTCATATATTGAGACCAAGAGTCAGGAAATAGAGGTAGAGAATGGGCCATTCATATCTGAGGCCCCAGAAGTCACAGGTTCAATCCTTTGTACTGCTGTGGTCTGTCTGATATGCCTTTGTCTCATGAAGATATTTTTTTCTCAACAAAAAGAAGCCAGGTCATCACTCCAACATAATGTAATGAGTAATTGAGCTTAGAATCTCATAGATGCAAATCCTTAGCTCCCATCCCCCCAACCTTTCAGATATGAAAATTTATTCTCCCGTTTCCTTTCCCTTTTTTTTTTTTTTTTTGTACCAGAGCACTGCTCAGCTCTGGCTTATGGTGGTACTGGGGGATTGAACCTGGGACTTGAGAGCCTCAGGCATGAAGGTCTTTTTGCATAACCATTATACTATACCCCACCCCTTCCCTTTAAATTTTTTTTTTTTTAATTATTAATGAATAGAGACAGAGAGAAATTGACAGGGGAGGAGAGACACCTGCAGCCCTGCTTCACCACTGGGGACCAGGGGCTTAAACCTGGGTCCTTGTGCACTGTAGTGTGTGTCACTGCCTGACCCCCCTTTTTTCCAGTACACTGCTCAGCCCAGTGTATTGAACCTGGGACCGCTAGTGTCTCAGGAAGTCTTTTTGCATAACTGTTGTGCTAATCTCCCCAACTCCTCCCCTACCCTTTTCATCAAGCTGTTATGCTGTTCTATATTTTGTATTTTTCATGTTGTCATCTCTTGGAGTCCTTTCCATGATCAGTACCAGATCCTTTTTCTTTTTCTCTTTTAAGTGCATTATGTGAACATAAGAGTTATCATACTTAACCAGTTCCTAGATTAATGGACATCTGGGTTATTTCCAGTTATTTGCTACAGTGAGCAGTCTCACACATTGTTTTCAGGTTTATACATATATACGGGTTGCTGGAAAAGGCGTTTTTTTGCATAGAAATGTCATGACTTTGCTGACAACCCAGTATACATCTATATCTTACAGTGCAAAACCAGTCAACAGAAATGAGGTTTCTGGGCTAAAGGTTAAATTATATGGTCAAATTATCTTCGCTGTGGTATGAAAATGCTTGTTTCTCTAATCATCGCAACAGTATTTGTTTGGATGTTAATCTCAGTGAAAATGGTAGCTCAGTAGTTTCATTTTCCTTTTTTTGAATGAGACTTTTCTGTTTTTGGAGTCGCCACCGGGGCTTCCCTATTTGAAGCAAACTTTTTCAAATAAAGTGAGATAGAGGGGGGAACACACCATAGTACTGAAACTCCCCCAGTTCTGTTGAGTGGGGCTCAAAGCTGTGCCCCACACTTGGCAAAGCAGGTACCCTTCCAGGTGAGCTGTCTTGGCAGCCTCAAAATCTTGTTCAGCATCAGCTCCAATTGTCTTTCTCATTTTTACAGCAGAGCCTTGAAGTCCTGGATTATAGATCTCTTGTGTTTAAGACTGCTGCAGGTGAGGTGCCAGGCATGAAGCAGTAATGGAACTTCTGGAACTGAAATAAAACAGTGTAGCTCAAATTGGACTGTGTTCATGAAACAAAATGGCTGATGTCAGGAAGACAGAATCTTTGTGGAGATGGCCATGAGTCAAGTCTGGTCTGGACAGTAAGGGGTAGTGGGTGGAACAGGTAGTAGACAGTACAGACTTAGCATTAGCCTAGTTGTGGGGGATTGTAGGGATGCCATTGAAAGGAGTTTAAGGAACAAAAAGGACATCTAATATACCCACAAGTGATGTGCAGCTGCAGGGCTGGGTGAGGTTCTAGCTAGCTGAGGATGTTCAACAACCTTACTGTAAGCAATAAAGTGGAAGGAAAAAGATGAGGGCACATCACAGCAGGGATGAGGAGTGTGTAAGTTTTCCTTACAATCTTGAGCAAAGTGGACAGTCTTTCCAGTTGGGGAGGAGACCTCTCTCAGTTATTTGGATTATTTGGGGGGAGTATACCTGAGGATGAAAATCTGAGTGAGTGACAGGGATGCTAACACCTGCTGAGAGATGAAGTAAAAAGACTTGCCAAGAAAACCAGAGCTCTGGGGCTGTTCTTCAAGTAAGAATGTGGGGAGCCCAACTTCAAGAAAATTTCCCCGTGGATGCTGCTCCTCAGACGCCTTGTGACACAGGGCCGGGTGTGCCGCAAGCATGGGGGTTGAAGGGAGACTGTCTGTGCTTAGTGTGGAAGGCCCTACCACCCATGTGCGCAACAAGCATTTAGCACTGTGGCCAGCAACAACGTCAACAGGTAAAAGCAGATGCCTATTTCATGAAACCTAAGTTCTAAACACCTTCACAGCTCTAGTTGTTTTGTATTTTTAAGTACATTTTGCAAGTTTCACCCCAGAGCAGGTGCAATTAAGCTAAAACACAAATTTCAAACCATTAATAGCATAGATATAAATTTCCCAAATTTGTCATTCTTTTAGATCTTAGTTGAGTCACATAACCTGGTATGAAATACATTTCATAGTTGGCAACCTGTAGAGCATTTGGAACATTAAGGAGATGAATGTCTTTTATCTTGTTCAGGTCATACTGGAGGAGTTTGTTAAGAGGGACACTTCTCTAACTTCTTCATCTGTCCTAGGAACTCATGGTAGCAGAGTATGATCTTTTATCCATTTTCTTTTCTTTTCTTTTCTTTTCAGGTAGCAATTGTTGTACTAGGAAACAAAATCGACCTTTCTGAACAAAGACAAGTGGACGCTGAAGTGGCACAGCAATGGGCAAAAAGTGAGAAAGTGCGACTCTGGGAGGTGACGGTTACAGATCGGAAAACATTGATAGAACCATTCACTTTATTAGCCAGCAAACTTTCCCAGCCCCAAAGCAAGTCGAGCTTTCCTTTACCTGGAAGAAAAAACAGAGGGAATTCTAGCTCTGAGAACTAAAAATGAATAATGCTAGTTGTTAGTGATTGCCTTTAAGTTGTCTGTCCTGTGAACATACTTATAATAGGCTATTTTTAATTTTGTTCCTTCGGAAACCCCTGCACAGTAATTTAACACATTTTAAGTTATTTGGATTAAGTTTATTATTGTTGTTATTATTTATTTGTTTATTTTTGCCAGAGCACTGATCTATTCTGGCTTATAGTTGTGTGGGGGATTGAGCATGGGACTTTGGAGCCTCAGGAATGATAGTCTTTTTGCATAGCCATTATGCTATCTATCCCCACCCAGTTTGTTGCTGTTGACTAATATGAAGTAATACATTTGCACTCTTGTTTGAAATTAAACAACCTTGTTATGTTGCGTGTCTCAAAAAAGTAAAATAGACTTTGGGTGGTATGTGAATGCCCTCTCTGGCTGGAAAAGCTTCAAAATGTTGTTTTAAAGTTGATAATCTAATGTCTAAAGTTTTAAAATGACACTCATGTGTATCCAAACTGGACTCTGAGCACACTGGGTACTATCAATATAAAGTGGGCTAAAATTTATCTTGTGGGGATTTTACTAAATAGAACAAAATCTGTGACTTAGCTTTATACAAATTTCCTTCAGCATGCTCTGAAGTAGTAGTATAGAAAGGCTGTATAAATCCAGCTGTATTCCTTTTTTTTAAATGTTTATTTATTATTATATAGAGACAGAAATTGAGAGAGGAAGATGGAGAGAAAGAGAGACAGAGAGACACCTACAGCCCTGCTTCACCACTTGTGAAGCTTTGCCCCTGCAGGTGGGGACTAAGGGCTTGAACCTGGGTCCTTGCGCACTGTAACATGCGTGCTTAACCAAGTGCGCCACTGCCTGGCCCCAATCTAGCTGTATTCTTTAGAGCACTCTAGGACAGTAATGGGTGTCCATTTTCTACAAGAAATATACATTCACGAATAGTTTCTGGATATGTATCATGTGGAATAAATGTACATATAAATATTACTATTATCTTAAAGAGATCTGAGGGACTTGGGCAGTAGCACAGCGGGTTAAACGCACGTGGCACAAAGCGCAAGCACCAGCTTAAGGATCCAGTTCGAGCCCCAGTTCCTCACCTGCAGGAGAGTCGCTTCACAGACGGCGGTGAAGCAGGTCTGCAGGTATCTGTCTTTCTCTCCCTTTCTCTGTCTTCCCCTCCTCTCTCCATTTCTCTCTGTCCTATCCAACAATGATGACATTAATAACAATAACTATAATAATAATAAAAAAACAAGGGCAACAAAGGGGAAAATAAATAAATAAAGACATCTGGATTTGTTCTGGTTCTCTGAAGATTTTGGTAACATCTAAGCAATAGAGTGAGTTGGTGATATTTAATCTTGCAATCAGGGTCTTCACATCAGATATTTCTTAAGTCTACGCTTAATTAGTTCAAACTAAGAACTACTGTTGAGGAAGAGAGAAAATTATTTCTGGATGTTAGATATAACTTGTGGCCACCTGGAAGGCATGTGTTACCGCTGAGATAAACCCTTAGTCCTGTTTAACAAATACCTTTCTGCTTTCTCTTTTCTTATTGAATACAACTTAGATCTGTTCATACACACAATTCAGTATTCCTTTTAATTGTTTCAAGGTTTTGTGTTTTTTTTAGGTGGAGTAAATACAAAGAAATAGAACTTCTGGCTTATAGCATATGTACCCTTCTAGAAGCCATATTAGAGGCCAACTTGGCGGTAGCTAACATATCTAATAGAGAACCTTTCTCATGTGCTTGTCATGACAGCAAGTTAGAAGATGCTTTTAAAATGAAGCAATTCATCTTTGTTTTTTATCTCTTCTGTTTCAATCAAGGCTACTGAATAATAACAAACTGATTGTAAATTAAGTGCTTCGAAGAGATAAGAATATTGTAATTTATAGTCTGCATTATTTCTAATAATGGTTGGTTTTAGTAGCAAAAATAGATCAAGTATTAAAAGAAAATGTACGCAGAAATACTGGGTGGTTGTTTTAATTTTGTTTATTAGCACAGTAACAAATGCAGACTTAAGTCGTCTACAACATAGACCCAATCCACTGAGTAACTCCTATTCCACGCCTTACAGTTAACAGCTTAAGGTATTTTACTACAGGTTTCCACAAGTTCTGATTCAAACCTCTAATCTTTCACAATAAAGTAGACAGGCATATAAAATAAAATACACAACTACTCATTCCTATACGGTGTTTCATAGCCAGGTGTCCATCATATATATATATATATATATATGATGACAGTCTCTAAAAACTGTTACCAATTCCCCTCTAAAAAGGGAAAATAAATCTGATTCATAAAACAATGTGGTCTTACAAGGACTTCATATAAATGGCAATGTCTGTAACCTGTATGAAATCAAATTGTTTTAAATGTACAGACTACAAGCAACTGAGCCCAACTGTGCTTCCTCTGTGCACTACATTTCAGCTAATATCGCAAACTAATGAGTTTAAAAGTTGCTATCACCAATTCTGTCTACTGTAGCAAGATACCTTAAGTTACAACAAAATCTTAGGAAATAAGACTGAATAATATCTGTTATAGAAATACCCTACTCTTTATCAACTCCCACCCTCCCCCATCCCTTCAAAATCATAAGCAGCTCTCTCTGTGACAGACAAATAATGTAGGAATTGTGGAAACCCCGTTTATGTAGCGTATCTCTTGGTCCACTGTCTGGCCATTCTGTCATGTTCTGCTCTGTTGGTCATATACTGAGTGGCAATACTTCCCACCAAGGGGTCGGCTGGAAGAGAAGAATGGAGATTACTTTGCAGACATTTCAGCAAATAACTTAGACAACTTTGCAAAGAAGTGTAGAACGATTTGTGATCAAAGCTGACTTTCAAAAAAATCAAAATACGGGGAGAAAATTTAACATCTCTCTAACAAATAGCACACAACTGGAGGACTTCTAGTATTAGAAATTTGGTCTCCTGATTTATTGGCTTGTTGGAAAAACCCATGACATATTTTCTATGCAAAAAGAATGCCTCACAACTTCTCCGACAACCTTAATAGTACATCACGAAAACTTAAACTTTCTGGATATAAACTAAATAATTTCCCTTTATTAATACAAAGAAGAAGGAGAAGAAAAAACTTAACACACCTCAGTCTATTAAATACAACTTGCAAAACTAACGGCTGGGAGGGGTGATGTCTGTGCAGGTTGGACAAGTACCCGGTGAACCACTAGGCTCAAGTGAGGTGAGATGTTTAGGTATGTGGTTTAAGAAAACAGACATCTGGAACATGGCACATGGCGCAAAGCGCAAGGACTGGCGTAAGGATCCCGGTTCCAACCCCCGGCTCCCCACCTGCAGGGGAGTCGCTTCACAGGCGGTGAAGCAGGTCTGCAGGTGTATATCTTTCTCTCCCCCTGTCTTCCCCTCCTCTCCATTTTTCTCTGTCCTATCCAACAACGATGACATCAATAACACCAACAACTACAATAACAAAAACAAGGGCAACAAAAGGGAATAAAGAAAGAAAGAAGAAAAAAAAAAAAGGAAGGACATCTGCAAAAGGAAGAGTGAAAATGTAAAAACCTAGGTCTGTCTTCAGTTTTAAAGCAGCCTGTTCCTACAGCATAGCTGCAACACTCTTTCTAAAAAGTGATTTTTTTTTTTTTGCTTTAAAAGAATCTTTTTAATCATCTTTAATAGTGGGTAGACGTCCAGAAATCAAGAGGGAAGGGGATGACAGAGAGGGAGAGAGGCCCCTGCAGCACTGCTTCACCACTCTCAAAGCTTTTCCCCTGTAGTAGGGACGGGGGGCTCGAACCCTGGTCCCTGTGCACTGTAAAGTGCGCTCAAGCAGGTGTGCCACCACCCGGTCCCTTATTTTGTTCCTTGAAGTAATGAGAAAAATAAGCTACTACCTCCAAATAGACTTTCTGTGAAAAACGTATGAGCCTTACCAGGGTTGCAGTCTGTGAGGAGTGAGCAGATGGAGAGGAGAACTTTAGAAATAGTCAGAGCTGGACTCCAGTTGTCTTTCAGAATGTCCAGACAGATAACTCCCTGGCTGTTTATATTACAGTGGTAGATTCTTGTTCGGAAGGTAACCTAAAACACAAAAGGGTGTTAAAATTTAAGCTGTGAAACATTAATACTTTTATGATTACCTCAGGGACCATCACCTTCACTTAAAATATGGTACAGAGCATGACATTTCTTGCATTCATCTACAGCAGTTTTGATAGCTAACTGCTGACCTCTTGTGTTTGTTGGTAGTAGTACATGGGCTCAAAGTACAACTGAGATATATCATAGTTTAGTGGATAAAGACAAAATGTGTGTCAAGAAATAACCACACCCCTTAAAAAAAAGATATATTTTATTTTCTTTCTTTTTTTTTTTTTAAAAAAAAACTATTAACACGAGATCCTTCAGGTGAGGTATCAGAAACAGGTAAGGGGCTGAGGGTTACATTGAGCTGCGAAGCACATCAGGACTGACTTTAGTCAGCACCATGGAAGATGACATCAAGACCAAAATCAAGAATTGTAAGACTGCCCCATTTGACAGCTGTTTCCCCAACCAGAACCAAACCAAGAACTGCTGGCAGAACTACTTGGATTTCCATCGCTGTGAGAAGGCAATGACAGCTAAAGGGGGTGATGTCTCTGTGTGCCAGTGGTACCAGCGTGTATACAAGTCCCTCTGCCCCATATCCTGGTTATCCAACTGGGACAACCAACGGGCAGAAGGCACATTCCCGGGGAAGATCTGAACTTGCTCTACTCAACCTGTCCTGACCTCTATCCTTTTCCCAGGTGGTGAAGGGGGATCTGGGCACATGGTGATCCCCATCCTGGGATCCTGAACCACAGCTCACCTAATAAATACTTGTTGGAAAAGGAAAGGAAAGAAAAGAAAAGAATAGAAAAAGAAACAGGTAAGGACTGCAGCAATGAAACCAACATCAACTATGAGCATTTTGTTCAGTATCCTAAATCTTATTTGTAATACAATGAATCATCCAAAGTAAAAATTATCTATAACTTAACTACTTTTTTTTTTCAGTTACTTCTTGCTGTAGCAACTGTAGATCTCTCCCATATTTATATTCTAAACCCCAGTCCTAAGAAGAGTTTTTCCTTCTGCTAGTGTGAATGAATTAGACTGCTGATAGTTATACGGAATGGGCCATTCTGGTCTATCCTAGATGCTAAGGGTTTGAACACGACAGTAAAGGGCTAGACCCAAGGCCTGGAAAGAGGAGTTCTGATTCCCTAATCATTTAACTGCTCAAAGAATACTTAATGTACATTAATTTCAATGTGGTAAGAATCCATTCTGATTAAAAGTTTAATTAAAAAATCAAGTCTCTTATAGGAATTTCTTACCTTTGGAGGCTTGAATGGATATTCTGGTGTAAAAGTGATGTCAAGGAAAAATACACCACCCTCATAGACAGATCCTGGAGGCCCTAGGATGGTTGATCTCCACTCATAGATGTTATCACCTTTGGGACCAGCACTGCAAAATAACATATCAAAAGATAAGCAAATGGTGGCAACATCTAAGGTTTTTGACAATATATTAGAGGGGTGGGGAGTCTCTCCATAAGACAGAATTATAGTTCAGATACAATATGATGGAGAACTATAAGAAACCCATCAACCTTAGGTCACTTAAACACAACAAGAAAAGAATGTTGTGCGGAGGGTAGACAGCAAGATGGTTATGCAAAGAGACTCTCATGCCTGAGGCTCAAAGTCCCAGGTTCAATCCCCTGCACAAACATAATCCAGAGCCAAAAAGTTGTAACCATTCTAAGCCTACTTAGCTATGGCAAAAAACACCTCGGCACATACAGTTACATCACAGTAATGATAATTTATAACAGTTTTTGCCTAGAGCTACATCATGTGTATGGACAAAGGTTCATTTTGACTCACTGATTAGTAAGACTCTTACAAAGGAAAACAATACGTAATACTTTTTACAATACAGACCATATTGTGTAGGAGAATACTGGCACGTGCTTCACTGCAAATAATTCAATTTAAGCTCTATAACCAGGTTTTCTAAGTTTTGACGCCTATGAAGAAGTTTAAGTTTAGTTTAGCATTAAAAGAAAAAAAAAAAGATTAACTGGGGATATGGTTTTGATTACAGGTTTAAAAAAAAAGCCGTGGGGGCTGGGCAGTAGCGCAACGGGTTAAGTGCATGTGGCGCAAAGCACAAGGACCGGCTGGTTTGAGCCCCCGGCTCCCCACCTGCAGGGGAGTCGCTTCACAGGCAGTGAAGCAGGTCTGCAGGTGTCTGTCTTTCTCTCCCCCCCTCTGTTTTCCCCTCCTGTCTCCATTTCTCTCTGTCCTATCCAACAATAACAACAGCAATAACAATAATAGCAACAATGATAAACTACAATGGTTATTCAGAGATTCTCAAGCCTGAGGCGCTCAAGTCCCAGGTTCAATCCTCTGTACCACCATAAGCCAGAGACGAGCAGTACTCAAAAAGGGTGGGGGTGGGGGCAGGCAGTAGCTCAGCGGGTTAAGCGCAGGTGGCACGAAGCACAAGGACCGGCGTAAGGATCCCAGTTCAAGCACCAGGCTCCCCACCTGCAGGGGAGTCGCTTTACAGGCGCTGAAGCAGGTCTACAGGTGTCTTTCTCTTCCCCCTCCATTTCTCTCTGTCCTTTCCAACAAGGACAGCAACAACAACGATAATAACCACAACAATGATAAAACAACAAAGGCAACAAAAGGGGAAAAAATAGCCTACAGGAGCAGAGGATTCACTGAGCCCCAGCAATAACCCTGGAGGCAAAAAAAAAAAAAAAAAAAAAAGCCTTTCCACAATAACATGGCTACTTATATAGAATAGCAAGTTTCCATATTTTTACTTCAGTCTTTCCAAACAGTTGTTTCAAGACTAATGATGTGTCAGCCAAATAAAAGTCTTTACTAGAGAAAGGAAAACTGCTTTTGTTCTTCTGGAGCAGTGAAGCAGTAACACAGGCATGTCTGTCTCCCCCTTCCCTCTCAACTTCTGTTTCTAACCAAAATAAACAACAAAAATAAAATAAAATCCTTGTCAGTAAGATACCTTTCACTAACTGGTTTAAATGAGGTTCAGTTACTTCAAGAGAAGTGGGGTGGAAGAGTGAGAACCTTGTCTGCCTAGGCCTTACATTTTCATGAATGCCCCCCAACTCTCAATATGGAAGAAGTTAGAGGAGTGTGCCTACAAAATAAAATCAGAAAGAACTCAAGAAAACGTAGTAAGGGGGTTGGAAGAAAGTTAGTTAGTAGGAAGAACACTGTTGACCAATATGACCACGAAGGAAAAAGAGCACAGATATTGAGCCGTGTGACCTTGAACAAGTTACTAAGAGGTACTACAACATAGGAGTGTTTTAATTTTTAAAAAACCACTGGATTTGGAAACAGGAGTTTAATCCCATACTGTGAAAGTTAATGATATTCCAGTCTTTCTCTTGTGAAATAAATGATCTTTAAAAAAAAATTGATGACTAGAAGTCAGAGGACATGGGAAGAGAACCTCTGGAGCTACAAGCCCACCATAGTCTCTTGTTAAATCAAGCAACCACAGAGGCCAGATGGCAGCACAGTGCTGGTTAAGCTCACATAGTCGTGAGCACAAGGACCCTCACAAGAGTCTAGGTTCAAGCCCATGGCTCCCCACCTGCAGGTGGGTGAGGTGTGTGTGTGGGGGTGTTGATTCACAAGTAGTGAAACAGATCTGCAGCTGTCTATCTTTCTCTCCCCCCTCTTGATTTCTCTCTGTCCCATCCGACAATAGCAGCAATGGCAACAATAAAAACAAGGGTAACAAAATGGGAAGAATGGCCTCTGGGCGCAGTGGGAGCAGTGCAGGCACCAGGCCCAGCAATAACCCTGGGGGAGGGAGGCACCAGGCCCAGCGATAACCCTGGGGGAGGGAGGGAGGAATCAATCAATCAATCATGGAATCACCAATTAAACAATCACAGGGGCCAGGTAGCACACAAATCACCAAGGACCAGGGTTCAGGCCCCTGGTCTACACCTATAAGGGGAGCTTCACCAATAGTAAAGCAGGTGTCTCACTGTCCCTGTCTCCTCCCCTCAATTTCTCTCAGTTTCTATAAAAAATGGGGGAGGGGTAGTGGAAGGGATAAGGGGGGAAAAGGACACCAGGTTAAGTGGATCATCACACAGGCACCAAGCCCCAACAATTAAAAAAAAGATCGTGTACTATAAGCCACTGATCTCCCAATAACCAAACAGAAGTAAGCTGAGCAATCACTATTCCACAAGTAATACGATCAAATGGTCCTTGTGATGGATATGCTTGAGACTACACACACACACACGTGTGTATGTACGTCTAAATGCCATTAACATCGTCTATACTATGAAATCATTCAGAAACCATCTCTGGCTTTTAAAAGATTGTGTAAGGGTGGGGATAGACAGCATAATGGTTATACAAAGAGACTTTTCATGCCTGAGGCTCTAAAGTCCCAGGTTCAACCCCCTGCACCTCCAAAAAAAAAGAGCTGAGAAGTGCTCTGGTAATAAACAGACAAAAGGTCAAGTAAATTTCACAACGTAGGAATGCAGGGAAAGCTCTTAATTAGCCTTCTAGGAACAGGAGTGACCTCATGTGACAATGCCACCCTGATTGTTACCATGCCATATCCTAAGATGACAACTAGTCCTTTGTCATCTAAAGTTTGCTTAACTTCCTTTTTGGGAGTTGGGTGGTAGCGCAAGTTAAGCACATGTGGCGCAAGGCGCAAGGACAGGCTTAAGGATCCTGGTTTGAGCCCCCAGCTCCCCACCTGCAGGGGAGTCGCTTCACAGGTGGTGAAGCAGGTCTGCAGGTGTCTTTCTCTCCCCCTCTGTCTTCCCCTCCTCTCTCCATTTCTCTCTGTCCTATCCAACAACAACGACATCAATAACAACAACAATAATAACTACAACAATAAAACAAGGGCAACAAAAGGGAATAAACAAATAAATAAAAACTTCCTTTCTACAGGTTGCAAACCTGTTGGTGTCCAGCATATGTGCTGGCAGAAACTTAAAGACTAAAGCTGATACAGCTATGACCCTATTTACGAGGCTGCAGTAAAATGGACTGAAACAAAATGAACACAGCACTGAGAGGCTGCATATAAAAACATGGCCTTCTTTTATCTTACTTCTGGCAGCATTCCAAGCTGCGACCAAAGTCAGTGAGGACTGTTTTCCTCACAGTCTGGTGACACTAAGAAATCAACCCCAAGAAACCTAACAGTAAAGTCAGTCTAACTTCAGAGGTGATGGATGTGTTAGCAATGGACCAATTCTGCTGGCCTCTTAGGATGGGGAAGAGAGATCAAGATGGCTTAACAATATGCCTCTAAAACTAGCTTTTATGATTCTAAGAACATTGTTGTCTCCTAAATTCCATGGGTGGTTTTCATTAAACAATTCCTGGCCTAATAACTTCAGCATATCCGGAGGAAGACCCAAGAACCTATGCTGGAAAAGCTTCTTCAAGCAGGTGCTTTGCAATTAAAAATCACTGGTGGGAGTCGGGTGGTAGCACAGCGGGTTAAGCGAAAAGCACAAGGACTGGCGAAAGGATCCCAGGTTCAAGCCCCCAGCTCCCCACCTGCAAGGGAGTCGCTTCACAGGCAGTGAAGCAGGTCTGCAGGTGTCTTGTCTTTCTCTCCCCCTCTCTGTCTTCCCCTCCTCTCTCCATTTCTCTCTGTCCTATCCAACAATGACAACAACAATAATAATTACAACAATAAAACAACAAAAGGGAAAAAAATTAAATAAAATCAATCAATAAAAGCCACTGGTAACAGGGCTGGGGAGCGAGCATGATGGTTATTCAAAAAGCTTTTCATGCCTGAGGAAGGTCCCAATCCCCAAGTACCACCAAAAGCCATAGCTGAGCAGCAGTGTTCTGGGAAAACAAAAACTATTGGTATAGTCAAAGTAGTACAAATTTAGGACATAAACTAACATTTTACAGCTTGCCACCTGTGGTATAGCCAGAGATCCTAATCAAGATGTTTGTAATAATTTTTTTTGTTTGAGTGTAAACATGTATGAATGTTCAGCAAAAAAAAAAAAAAAAAAAATCTTAAAGGGATTAAGGAGTATACAACAAAAGCAAAAGCAAAATTAATAGGAAAAACTGAACTACAGTTTGCCATACCTCAAAAAACAGAGACTAAATGGTGAATTATGAGGAAAACACTAAGTCATATAATACCAAATGAAGTCGAAACAGCAATCACAGGAACCCTGTGATTGAAGATACAGTTGAGATCCCTAACCTGTGTGCAACCAGGGGTGATTGCTAGGAAAGGCGTGATAAATTCACTGGGAAGACCAAGTATTACTGCTCAGTTTAAGCAGCAACTGAAGGGAGTCCATCATGAAGTCTATGCTGTTCTCTGAAGCGTAGAGTAAAAGATTTGTACACTCGAGAAGATGGGTGGATAGAGCCATGGTGGCTGGGAATGAATGAGATGAGGGCAAAAGTTTATGACTCAGTGGGCCACTATCAAGGAGTACAGGAAATAAGAGAATCTTTATGTGTGGTTGTTCAGGCAAAGGTCTATGTACTCACCATCTTTCTATAAAATGACTAACAAGGTTTACCCTCCGGTCAGTTGAGTATACCTTGACCAGCTTGTCTGTTTCCTCCCTTTGACAAAAGGTATTTTGGGTTCTATATAAGAAACACACCTTTTGAGAGGGAAACTCAAAGCAGGATTTGACTGAATTTGGAGTAGGGCACCAAAGTAAAAGCCCTGGGTTAAGGGTGAGGGTGTATGTTCGGCTTCATGGGGTGGGCAGGGTGGTGGTGGTGGTAGGACAGTCTTTTGGTGGTGGGAATGGTGTTTACACTCCTATTAATAAATCACTATTAAAAAAAGAAACGCACCTTTCAAACACTGATGTACAGTTTAGAATGGTGTACAATCTAAATGATTGAAGTGATTAAAATCATGGAAGGTTTTGAATTTGGAGGTGGGGGGCTGAAGTTAAGGACAGATGGAAAATATTTGAAGATGTTGAAATTTAACACAATCTTTACATGTAGCTGAGACTGAAAAGCTAAAACAAGGCCATCTAGACTGACTCAAGGATTGTTTACTGCTTCACACACACTACAATGCAAAGTCTGTGTCAACTCTGGCTTGACCAGCTCTCTGTGCCATTTTCCCAACAGAACTTTGAGTCTCTTGTGTTACACCTCGATAACTCAGTGTGAAATAATGGTATTTCACACTTCGACCTGTTATGGAGATCTTTGATGGAATTGTTCTGGGGTGCCACGAACTGCACACATTCGAGACAGCAAACTTAAAGTCGACACACGGGCTGGGTGTGGCATACCTGCCACATTGCACAAGGACCAGGCTTCAAGGCCCCGGCCCCCACCTACAGGAGAAAGCTTCACAAGTGGTGAAGCAGGGCTGCGGGTGTCTCTCTCCCTCTCTATCACTCCCTTCCCTCTCAATTTCTAGCTGTCTCTATCCAATAAGTAAATTAAGATACTAAGAAAGTCAAGTCAAGTCAGTACATAAATATTTTATGTGTCCTGACTGCTCCAGAGACATGCCTTCCTTTCCCTGAGACAAGTTTACTAAGGAAAGCAGCTCAACAGTGGTACTCTCTTGCAACTGACAAATTGTGAATGCAAAAGAAACGATAGAGGGAATTAAAAGTGCTAACCAATGAACACATGAACCACAAAGTAAAACTGTCTTGTTGCTGATAGAATCTCTCATGCCTGAGGTGCTGAGGTCCCAGGTTCAGTTCTCCACACCATACTAAACCACAGGGGAGATTCGACTTCCAGAGGCGGAGCTCTCTCCTCTCCTCTCCTCTTCTCTCCCGGTTCAACTAGGAATACCAAAGGAGACCACCTGGGACCGAAATAAGACAGGACTAGAATGACCACAGGAACCCAGTAAATCATCGGAAGAGAACCTGGAAGAAATGAATGATTTCCTAGATACCTACCAACTTCCAAAACTAAGTAAAGAGGAAGTCGATAACATGAACAGGCCCATCACAGCTAATGAAATTGAAACAGTTATCAAAAATCTCCCCAAAAATAAAAGTCCTGGACCAGATGGTTTTACAAATGAATTCTACAAAACCTTCAAAGAAGAACTAATACCTCTACTTTTAAGTCTTCCAGAAGATTGAAGGCACTGGAATACTCCCTGCCAGTTTCTATGAAGCCAACATCACCCTGAGACCAAAAGCAGACAGGGACACAAACAAAAAAAGAAAACTACAGACCAATATCTCTGATGAACATAGATGCGAAAATATTGAACAAAATTCTAGCCAACTGGATACAGCAGTATATCAAAAAGATTGCTCATCATGACCAAGTGGGGTTTATCCCAGGCATGCAAGGTTGGTTTAATATACGTAAATCAATCAATGTGATCCACCACATTAACAAAAGCAAGACCAAAAACCACATGGTCATATCAATAGATGCAGAGAAAGCCTTTGACAAAATACAACATCCCTTTATGATCAAAACACTACAAAAAATGGGAATAGATGGAAAATTCCTGAAGATAGTGGAGTCTATATATAGCAAACCTACAGCCAACATCATACTCAATGGTGAAAAACTGGAAGCATTTCCCCTCAGATCAGGTACCAGACAGGGCTGCCCACTATCAACATTACTATTCAACATAGTGTTGGAAGTTCTTGCCATAGCAATCAGGCAGGAGCAAGGAATTCAAGGGATACAAATTGGGAGAGAAGAAATCAAACTCTCCTTATTTGCAGATGACATGATAGTATATATGGAAAAACCTAAGGACTCCAGCAAGAAACTTTTGGAAATCATCAGGCAATACAGTATGGTGTCAGGCTACAAAATAACATTCAAAAGTCAGTGGCATTCCTCTATACAAACACTAAGTTAGAAGAAATTGAAATCCAGAAATCAGTTCCTTTTACTATAGCAACAAAAACAATAAAATATCTAGGAATAAACCTAACCAAAGAAGTGAAAGACTTGTATACTGAAAATTATGAGTCATTACTCAAAGAAATCAAAAAAGACACAAAGAAGTGGAAAGATATTCCATGTTCATGGGTTGGAAGAATTAACATCATCAAAATGAATATATCACCCAGAGCCATCTACAAATTTAATGCTATCCCCATCAAGATCCCAAGCACATTTTTTAGGAGAATAGAACAAATGCTACAACCAGAAAAGACCTAGAATTGCCAAAACAATCTTGAGAAAAAAGAACAGAACTGGAGGCATCACACTTCCAGATCTCAAACTGTATTATAGGGCCATTGTCATCAAAACTGCTTGGTACTGGAACATGAATAGACACACTGACCAGTGGAATAGAATTGAGAGCCCAGAAATGAGGCCCCACAGCTATGGACATCTAATCTTTGACAAAGGGGCCCACACTATTACATGGGGAAAGCAGAGTTTCTTCAACAAATGGTGTTGGAAACAATGGGTTGAAACATGCAGAAGAATGAAACTGAACCACTGTATTTCACCAAATACAAAAGTAAATTCCAAGTGGATCAAGGACTTGGATGTTAGACCACAAACTATCAAATACTTAGAGGAAAATATTGGCAGAACTCTTTTCCGCATAAATTTTAAAGACATTTTCAATGAAACAAACCCAATTACAAAGCAGACTAAGGCAAGTATAAACCTATGGGACTACATCAAATTCAAAAGCTTCTTCACAGCACAAGAAACTACTACCCAAACCAAGAGACCCCTCACAGAATGGGAGAAGATCTTTACATGCCATACATCAGATAAGAGTTTAATAACCAACATATATAAAGAGCTTGCTAGACTCAACAACTAGACAACAAATAACCCCATCCAAAAATGGGGGGAGGACTTGGACAGAATATTCACCACAGAAGAGATCCAAAAGGCCGAGAAACACATGAAAAAATGCTCCAAGTCTCTGATTGTCAGAGAAATGCAAATAAAGACAACAATGAGTTACCACTTCACTCCTGTGAGAATGTCATACATCAGAAAAGGGAACAGCAGCAAATGCTGGAGAGGGTGTGGGGTCAAAGGAACCCTCCTGCACTGCTGGTGGGAATGTAAATTGGTCCAACCTCTGTGGAGAACAGTCTGGAGAACTCTCAGAAGGCTAGAAATGGACCTACCCTATGACCCTGCAATTCCTCTCCTGGGGATATATCCTAAGGAACCCAACACATCCATCCAAAAAGATCTGTGTACACATATGTTCTTGGCAGCACAATTTGTAATAGCCAAAACCTGGAAGCAACCCAGGTGTCCAACAACAGATGAGTGGCTGAGCAAGTTGTGGTATATATACACAATGGAATACTACTCAGCTGTAAAAAATGGTGACTTCACCGTTTTCAGCTGATCTTGGATGGACCTTGACAAAATCATGTTGAGTGAAATAAGTCAGAAACAGAAGGATGAATATGGGATGATCTCACTCTCAGGCCGAAGTTGAAAAACAAGATCAGAAAAGAAAACACAAGTAGAACCTGAAATGGAATTGGAGTATTACACCAAAGTAAAAGACTCTGGGGTGGGTGGGTGGGAAGAATACAGGTCCAAGAAGGATGACAGAGGACCTAGTGGGGATTGTATTGTTATATGGGAATCTGGGGAATGTTATGCATGTACAAACTATTGTATTTACTGTTGAATGTAAAACATTAATTCCCCAATAAAGAAATAAATTAAAAAACAAACAAAAAAAAAACCTTGTCCTCAGCATCCATCTTCATGAAAGAGCAGGCTTTTGTAAGCTAGAACTGAGTGTCAGAATGAACTCGAGAAATTGAAAAACTGGTGTGTGGGGTGTGCTGACACATATTTTGAGGACATGTGAAATTATCTGCCTGTGACAACAGTCTTGTAGAACTGCAGCTGGGAAAATAACTTGACTTCCATGCTCGAGGTTCCTGGTTTGATGCTTGGAACTGCATCTTCGCTAGAGTGATGCTTGGCCTTGTCTCTCTATACCAAGCATGTGAAACTCTCACTCGTATGCAATAAATTAAATCTTAAAGAAAATTTCACAGTCTTGTGGCTTGGTGAGCACTCCCACAGACCAAATTCCTGAGAGGTCTTTTCACACAAAGGCACAGGATTCAAGTGTCTCACTGAGATGTTCGATTCAAGCTAATGTCCTGTAGACATAACTTTTAGGCCAAGGGTCATGCTGTTGCGTCTGGTCCATCAGTACAGAAGTGGGGTAAGGAGACCAGCAAACAGCTCACTTGGGTAGTGTGCTGCCCTGCCGTGTGTGCAACTCAGCCTCTAGGCAGTAAAGGGAGCTCTGGTGCTACGGAGCCATCACGCTCTGGAGCCACCACTCTCTGGAGCCATCACTCTCTGGAGCAACCACTCTCTGGAGCCATCACGCTCTGGAGCCACCACTCTCTGGAGCCATCACTCTCTGGAGCCATCACTCTCTGGAGCCACCACTCTCTGGAGCCACCACTCTCTGGAGCCACCACTCTCTGGAGCCACCACTCTCTCTCTGGAGCCACCACTCTCTCTCTGGAGCCACCACTCTCTGGAGCCATCACTCTCTGGAGCCATCACTCTCTGGAGCCATCACTCTCTGAAGCCACCACTCTCTGGAGCCACCACTCTCTGGAGCCACCACTCTCTGGAGCCACCACTCTCTGGAGCCGCCACTCTCTGGAGCCATCACACGCTCTGGAGCCATCCTGCTCTGCAGCTATCACACTCTGCCTCTAAGGACAAGGTGAAATGAACACACACGGGCAAGGTAGCAAACAAGTCCCACATCTGCGGCCAAAAATAAAATGGGCAGAGACCCATAAGAATGAGCTGGGTTTAGGGGCGGGTGGCAGCGCAGGGGGTTAAGCACACGTGGCACGAAGTGCAAGGACTGTCATAAGGATCCTGGTTCAAGCCCCCAGCTCCCCACGTGCAGGGGAGTCACTTCAGAGTGGAGAAGCAGGTCTGCAGGTGTCTGTCTCTCCCTCCCCCCATTTCTCTCTATCCTATCCAACAACAACAATAATAACCACAACAACGATAAAACAAGGGCAACAAAAGGGAAAAAATGGCCTCCAGGAGCAGTGGATTCCTGGTGCAAGCACCAAGCCCCAGCAATAACCCTGGAGGCAGAGGGAGGGAGGGAGGGAGGGAGAAAAGAAGGAAGGGAGGGGAGGGAGGTTCAAGCCCCTGGTCTCCACCTGCAGGGGGAAAGCTTCCAGAATGGTGAAGCAGGGCTGCGGATATCTGTCTCTTTCCCTCTCTATATCCCCTTTTCTTCTTGACTTCTCTCTCTTCAATTAAAAAAAAAAAAAAAGATTAAAGATCAGCATACCTTTTGTCTCAAAAGTAACTTTAATACTCAAGTTAAAGAGATGTTAGGGGTGTGTCTGTATGTAACCTGCTCACTCATCAGATGACAAGGCACCACAGCCCCAGAAGCTGCCTCTAATGCTGTGGGCACTAGTCTTAAATCCATCTCATGAGCCTGGCAAAGCACTAATTTGCTCGAGTTAGAAAAACAGAGTCAGAGCAGAATCAAGTACTTGGGATATTGTGATTACTCCTCTACTACTAAAATATTCCAGAACCAGGATGGATGTTTCAGGGTTAATTGGTGAGTTCTGATTATTTATTTGCACTTTCCTAGCATATCAGCACATTAAAAAAAACAAAACAAAAAACACACAGTGTGGTGGTGATGGTGGGGTGCCTAAGTATCTTTTCAATGCTTTGTCCCCTTCCCTTTCAAGTTCTATTCTTGAGGGAAAGCTGCCGAGTAAACAGTTCTGTCTCTGGCTCTCTGAACTGTAATCAGTCCACAGAACCTCCACCAAGTACCACTAGCTCTTCTACAGGGTGATGGACTGTTTAACGAGACAGGATTTTTGTTGTTTTTTGGGCGGTAGTGGTAGGGGTGACACAGAATATGCTGTTCAGACTTTCTGAGGAAAGAAGGTGAAGGTAACACACACCCACTACACTGGTTTTTAAAAGCAACAGTGTCACAGGAAAGCCATCTACAGGGTACCAAACGTCTGCATGAAGTGATCCCAGCTCAGGAGCTCCCATTCACTTTCCCCTTCCAGTGCAGCCACCACTGAAACTGCTGCCAATCTCAGCCAGGCTGGGGCAGCATGGCCACTGCAAAGGTGTAAGAAACCACAGGATGGAGGGAAGCTGCCAAAACCATCTATCTTGCTTCTGTGTTCTGTCAACTGCGTTGCATAAATCCTATCACTATTTTGTTTGGCAACACATTTCATCATTGTAATATTTCTTTAAATTATATATCTACACCAAGGAGAAAAATCAGAGCATCACTCTGGCAACATGTGATGCTGGAGACCAAGCTTAGGGCCTCGGAGTGAGAGCCCGACACTTCATCCACCGCACACTCCCAGGCTACATAGCGACTCCGAATGTTTCCTGCTCCTTTTTGCTCTGCAAAGTCTTCCAGCTTGGATGTTATATGACTGATCATGCATGAAGGAATTTCAGAACACTTTCCTGCACTACCTAATCAGCCTGGAACTTTCTAGCCAGTCTCTGAATCCTAACAGTCTTTCTGGCTCTTGAGTGAACACTCCACGAGTCCCTACAACTCTGCTTAGTACTGAACTCGTGGCTTTGAGAATAAGGGCGACTTCAGATAAAGCTGGTATCTCTACCACCGGGGAAAGGCTAGATATGCAATTCTAACAAGACCCGTTCAGGAGCCCACACATCAACAAAAATTTCCATAAACTGAAAACATATTTATCTAGTTCCCTCACATTTGTACTGAAGGCTTTCCTGCTACTCTAGAGGTGCAATAGGACAACAGGCAATAGGACAACAGACTGAATGCAGAAGTAGAAACAAAAGTCTAGTCGTCTTTTAATACAGTAAAAATACACAAGTGAAAATTCCACCACTGGGGAGGGATCTTACTTAGTCGAGCAGCACAGTGGGCCTGCATGCCTAAGTTGCCTGGTTTCCCCCGGGCACTGCATGGCACACCAGAGTGGTAGTCTGGCTTCTTCACCTCCTCCTCTCTGGGCCTAGTGACACTTTCTCTCATATGTAATAAAATAAATAATTTAAAAGCTGAAAATTTCTAAGTGGTAGTGTGGCCACACAGTCTAGAAACTAAAACTGTAAGAGCAGGGCCTCATAAATAGTTTATAAAAGGTACAGAGGGGGGATAATTGGAGTCCATGATTAAGGGTTAATATCTTGACTTTCAAAAAGCTTCAAGTGTACACTACTATGTTGACTATGTTAAGAATGGATAAAGTGCACAAGCATTTCTCAGAAGAAGCCCATGTGGCCAGCAAACTATCTTTTAATGTCCTTCAGACTCAAAGAAATACAAGTAAAATGCTGAGATATCTTTTACCTATCAAGATGGCAAAAATGTTCGAGACTGAACATCTTCTGTGTTAACTGTACTGACCCAGACATACTGCTTCTCAGAAAAGGGAAGCCTAAGGAAATAAGTGGACATAAGCACACGGATATAGCATAAAATACATTTAAAGACTGTAAGAATGATGGGGGGGGGGGAACCTGCAATGAGCTAAATTATCGGTAAGAGGAAAAATAAATTCTATTACAAGATCAGAGCAGCATATTATCGTGCAGCTTTTTAATGAGGCGAGGTCTGCATAATGAACCCGGCTTAAGGACACCCATCATGTATTCTTGATTGAATACAGCAGGAACCAGGACAGCATACAAAATCACCGCATTTTTAGAAGATATACCATAAAACCAAAGTTCTAACAGTGGTTCTAGCTGCAGGGTGAGACCCAGGGAATTTTTTTTTCTTTAAACAGATCTAAATGACTGGACTAGTGAAAATAAAACAATCAGTTCGACCTTCTATAATAATGGCGGTAAGACGCGCACTCCAGTGAGTGAGCTCTCATACCTGCCCCTTGTGGTGCCAGGTTTCACGTGTGATTCTGCCACTCATTTCTGGTCAAGAGATGGCATCACAGCACACGCTGCCCTGCATGCAGCCTCCCTTGGTGCTGAGGTGCATGCCTTTTGCCACGTGAGCTAATCTCTAACCCTTAAGACTAATAAATTATTTCTATCCTAGAGAACAAAGGGTTGAGGAGCCTAACCCCATGCAGTAGGGAAAGCAACAGAGAAATTAACTGCGGCTACCCTGGTCAAGTAGAGTTTCTGGCTACAAAGTCAGCAGTTTGGGAAAACACAAAACATTATACTCAGTTGGGCTATTTAAGCCTAATTTTCACGTATTATTGTTTAGAACTGAGTTGCTAAGGCCCAGAGGGGGGACTTCTGACAAGCTCATTCCTGCCTGTAAGAGTCTACACACAGCAGTGGCACATTGATTTACTGTATCTTCGGTTGTAGACATAAAACAATCTTCCACAGGAAATGAATGTAGCTCCTCTTCCCAAAGTGCAGCCTCATGGGAGCTGCCTCTGACTCCACATGGTGCAGGTTTCCTGTGATCTTTAAAAGAATGGATCTTGAGCCCCCACATCTACAGACATCTAATCTTTGACAAAGGGGCTCAGACTATTACATGGGAAAAGCAGAGTCTCTTCAACAAATGGTGTTGGAAACAATGGGTTGAAACATGCAGAAGAATGAAACTGAACCACTGTATTTCACCAAATACAAAAGTAAATTCCAAGTGGATCAAGGACTTGAATGTTAGACCAGAAACTATCAGATACTTAGAAGAAAACATTGGCAGAACTCTTTTCCGCATAAATTTTAAAGACATCTTCTATGAAATGAATCCAATTACAAAGAAGACTAAGGCAAGTATAAACCTATGGGACTACATCAAATTCAAAAGCTTCTTCACAGCAAAAGAAACCACTACCCAAACCAAGAGACCCCTCACAGAATGGGAGAAGATCTTTACATGCCATACATCAGATAAGTTTAATAACTAACATATATAAAGAGCTTGCCAGACTCTACAACAAGACAACAAATAACCCCATCCAAAAATGGGGGGAGGACTTGGACAGAATATTCACCACAGAAGAGATCCAAAAGGCCGAGAAACACATGAAAAAATGCTCCAAGTCTCTGATTGTCAGAGAAATGCAAATAAAGACAACAATGAGATGCCACTTCACTCCTTTGAGAATGCTATACATCAGAAAAGGTAAAGGCAGCAAATGCTGGAGAGGGTGTGGGGTCAAAGGAACCCTCCTGCACTGCTGGTGGGAATGTAAATTGGTCCAACCTCTGTGGAGAACAGTCTGGAGAACTCTCAGAAGGCTAGAAATGGACCTACCCTATGACCCTGCAATTCCCCTCCTGGGGATCTATCCTAAAGAACCCAACATATTCATCCAAAAAGATCTGTGTACACATATGTTCTTGGCAGCACAATTTGTAATAGCCAAAACCTGGAAGCAAACCAGGTGTCCAACAACAGATGAGTGGCTGAGCAAGTTGTGGTCTATATACACAATGGAATACTACTCAGCTGTAAAAAATGGTGACTTCACCATTTTCAGCCGATCTTGGATGGACCTTGAAAAAATCATGTTGAGTGAAATAAGTCAGAAACAGAAGGATGAAAATGGGATGATCTCACTCTCAGGCCGAAGTTGAAAAACAAGATCAGAAAAGAAAACACAAGTAGAACCTGAAATAGAATTGGCATATTGCACCAAAGTAAAAGACTCTGGGGTAGGTGGGTGGGGAGAATACAGGTCCAGGAAGGATTCAGAGGACCTAGTGGGGGTTGTATTGTTATATGGGAAACTGGGGAATGTTATGCATGTACAAACTATTGTACTTACTGTTGAATGTAAAACATTAATTCCCCAATAAAAAAAAAATAAGAAAAGAAAAAAATAAAATAAAATATAAAGAAAAAAAGAAAAAAGAATGGATCTTACCCTACGATAAAAGCTTCCACTGACATTTCATTTGAAAATCTGGAAATGCCCAGACTGAATGGACTCTCTTCTCTCTTGCCTCTCCTCCTCTCTAACCCAGGCAGGCTTTCCTAAACCTCTCTTTGAACCATGCTTCTAGACATAGAGCTGACAGACTACAATCCACCAGAGATGGCAAATCCTACAACATTTTAAATCACAGGAACTAAAGTTTACTCCAGCAGCATGATGCAAAAGCAAGATGGTTATGAAATGACACAAGGAGAACTGAGAGCCTATATGGCAGACCTACAACTCCCAAAGCTCATTAGTTAGCTAAGGTAATCTTCACTGATGATCTAAATGAAAGACTTAGAGTGAACTTGAGTGTATGTAGCTACATAGTAACTGCACCCAAGCAGATAAAAGTTTATCCCAGAGGGAGTCAGGCAGTAGCGCAGCAGGTTAAGCGCACGTGGCGCAAAGCACAAGGACCGGCATAAGGATCCCGGTTCGAGCCTCCAGCTCCCCACCTGCAGGGGGGTTGCTTCACAAGTGGTGAAGCAGGTCTGCAGGTGTCTTTCTCTCCCCCTCTGTCTTCCCCTCCTCTCTCCATTTCTCTCTGTCCTATCCAACAACAATGACATCAATAATAACTACAACAATAAAACAAGGGCAACAAAAGGGAATAAAATAAATTTAAAAGAATTTTTTTTAAATTAATGCATGCAGTGGCCTGGGAAGTGGCACTGAGAATAAGGCGTTGGACTTATTACAAGCATGAGACCCAAGTTTAATGCCTGGCATCACATGTGCCAGACTGATCCTCTGGTTCTCGTTCTCTCTCCCTCTCCCCTCCTTTGTCATGTTAGTGGACGTATAAAACAACACAGATGTCAACAACAGAAAATTATCAACAAAGTTTTGGAAGTTGGGGATGGGGGAAGAGCTTGATATGCCCAAGAAACTGAATTCTAAATGGAGTGTGAAGAAAACCAAGATGGAGTCTACTGGTCCCGACCGTATGGACTGGACCCACTAAAGACAGAGGAGTTTGTGGGAACTGAGGTGAATCAAAACCAAGATGGAGTCTACTGGTCCCGACCCTATGGACTGGACCCACTAAAGACAGAGGAGTTTGTGGGAACTGAGGTGAATCAAAACCAAGATGGAGTCTACTGGTCCCGACCCTATGGACTGGACCCACTAAAGACAGAGGAATCTGTGGCACCTCTGGGAACTGAGGTGAATCAAAGAAAGGCTTTAAACTAAGAATTAACAGTGTGTTGAAGAAGCAGTCAAATTCCAAGACCCTTTGATAGAACCTTCAGATGGGCAGTACAACTTCCACATGGAGTGTGGAGCTGTGACAAGTTAAAACTGATGTGATGCAACTCCTCAGGTCAGGTTATGCTTTATTTAGAAAACGTTGTGGGAGTCGGGCAGTAGCACAGCGGGTTAAGCACAGGTGATGCAAAGTGCAAGGACCGGCGTAAGGATTCCGGTTCGAGTCCCCGGCTCCCCACCTGCAGGGGAGTCGCTTCACAGGCAGTGAAGCAGGTCTGCAGGTGTCCTTCTCTCTCTCCCCCTCTCTGTCTTCCCCTCCTCTCTCCATTTCTCTCTGTCCTATAACTATAACAATAAAACAAGGGCACCGGGGAGTTAGGCGGTAGCGCAATGGGTTAAAGCGCACGTGGCGCAAAGCCCAAGGACCAACCTAAGGATCCCAGTTCGAGCCCCCAGCTCCCCACCTGCAGGGGGGTCGCTTCACAGGCGGTGAAGCAGGTCTGCAGGTGTCTATCTTTCCCCCTCTCTGTCTTCCCCTCCTCTCTCCATTTCTCTGTCCTATCCAGAAACGATGACACCAATAATAGCTACAACAATAAAAAAGAATAGGGGCAACAAAAGGAATAAATATTTTTAAAAGGGGGGGGGGGCAAAAAGGAATAAATAAACATTTTAAAAAATGTTGCAGAAGGCCCAGTCTTAGCTGACTGGAGAAAGCCTCAGCTGGCCTTGAAAGAGCAGGTTTATGATGTGAGCTGCCTTTGAAGACGGCTACATAGCAGTGACTTGAGAGCTCTGCCCAGTCTTATGTTGTAAGGAATTGCATTCTGTGTCACAACTATATGACCTTGGTCGGAAAAGTCAATCAAACTGTGTGCTGACTCCTGACTCGTGCACACATGTGCTGTTTGGGCTGCTAAATTTGCAGTGATTTGTTATAGAGTGTAGAAATCTTGCCCGTCTGAGGTTTACTTTCTGGAGAGCTTAAAACCAAGGGCGTCTGCACCAGGGGACATAAATATGGATGAGGGCACATGTTCTAGAATGGAAGAGCTTACACGTGGTAGACAATGAGATCTTATTTCTTCCACAGCTCCCAGAACAGTCTGACCCTTACCCTGCAATTTCCTTTGGGGGATATGAAAAACTCAGAGCAAAGACTCCAATACGCCAACATTAAAGGCCCCTAGTAACAGATCATATGGGTTCTTTCACATGGCAAACAAAAGATCAAAACAAACTAGAAGATGGTCAATTAGAAGTTACAGAGGTGTTTATAGGGGGGAAAATAAAAACAAAAACATGATGTCCAGAGTGCCAGAATACAATTCACAATGAAATAAAAAACAAGGTTAAAAAATATATAGATAGATCAACACAGAAATAATAATCAACCCATATCCATGACCTTGAGAGGACACTGCAGTTTCCAGCAGAGGGAATGAGGCCACTGCGCTCTGGCGGTGCTGTGGAGCTGTGCGCCTCTTAACCTGCATCTCGTAAACCAGTTATTTAAAAAAAATGAAATAAAAATGTGGCAAAGAGAAAACACTCAGATAATTATTTTAAAAAGAAAAAAAAGGGAGTCGGGCGGTAGCACAGCAGGTTAAGCACACGTGGCGCGAAGCGCAAAGACTGGCGTAAGGATCCCGGTTCGAGCCCCTGGCTCCCCACCTGCAGGGGAGTCGCTTCACAGGTGGTGAGGCAGGTCTGCAGGTGTCTGTCTTTCTCTCCCCCTCTCCTCTCCATTTCTCTCTGTCCTAGCCAACAACGATGACATCAATAACAACAACAACAATAATAACTACAACAATAAAAACAAGGGCAACAAAAGGGAATAAATAAATATAAAAGAAAAAAAGTAGGGGAAGAAAAGAGTGAATGTGACCAAAAATAGTACTCTCCTACTATTCTGGTCCATTTCTCTTGCTCATTTCTGGGCAGTGAGGGGAGCAGGGGCCAGCAAGAGGCCAGGCAATGGTGCACTGGTAGAGTACCATCATTACCATGTACAAAGACCTGGGTTCAAGTTCTAGGTGTCCACCTGGAGAACCTTTGAGAGCACGAATCGCTTAGAATACAGTGTGAAGTAATGCTAACAAAAATACACAACAGCAGTCAGGAGACAGCTAATTCAGCAGGGCAAGCACTTCAGGCAGGCCAGGTCTGAGCCCCAGCACCACACAAGGGCCTCAGGAACCAGAGGAAGCTGTGTGGATGGCAGGGCAGTGCTATCATGCTTCTTCCTCTGTCTCTCGCCCTGCCTGTCTCTCCCTGAAAGGAAAAGGATGAAAAAAGTTGTTCCGGGCACAATGGGATTACTATGGTCAACGCCCCATTGCTGTAAAAATGGATTAAATGAAACAAGAGCAGATATGGCAAACAAATGTATTCTAGGGGGTCGGGCGGTGGCGCAGAGGGCTAAGCACACGTGGCGCCAAGCGCAAGGACCGGCCTAAGGATCCCGGTTTGAGCCCCCAGCTCCCCACCTGCAGGGGAGTCACTTCACAAGCGGTGAAGCAGGTCTGCAGGTGTCTGTCTTTCTCTCCTCCTCTCTGTCTTCCCCTCCTCTCTCCATTTCTCTCTGGCCTATCCAACAACGACAACGACAGCAACAACAACAACGATAACTACAAGAACAATTAAAAAAAGGGCAACAAAAGGGGAAAAGCAAATTAAAAAATGTGTTCCAAGGAGAACTGGGAAGTATGATGTTATCTAAGTTGTGCTTAGAAAACTAAGTGGTTTTTGTTGGGGGGGGGGGTGTTCAAAATGGAGACCTTCTGGAGACAGAGTTATTTTCTGCAATAATGTAGCTGAAGACAGAATTGTAAAGATTAACCGAGAACAGATCACTTAAGACCTAAAATGCCTACTAAGCAATTTAGACTCCAATAGCTTTTTGCACTGTCTACTGGTGTCACGTGCAAGATTGTCACTGATTCTGAGACGTACGAAGCTCAAACACTGAGAACATCAACATATTCATAAATAGAAAACTACATATATTGAGACTTCCTTGAACAAAGCAGGTTAAGCAACCATGGTTGGGGCCAGGAGGTGGCACACCCAGTCAAGCGCACGTGATACTATGTGCAAGGACCCATGCAAGGATCTGGGTTCGAGGCAAATTCCCTACCCGTAGGGAGGACACTTCTCAAGCTGCAAAGCAGGTCTGTGGTTGTCTTTCGCTCTCCTTTTCACAGTGGACACACAGCTGTTTCTATTCTTTGAATACATTATCACAACACAAATAAGATGTCTATGTTCAATTCTCAGCCAGCAGTAAGGAATCTAAGCTGTCGCCGGCCTACTCAGTCTTCCAGAAGAATTAAGGAAACATTCCAACACTTTTTTTTTTTAAGAATTTATTTATTTATTCACGAGAAAGATAGGAGGAGAGAAAGAAAGAGCCAGACATCACTCTGGTACATGTGCTACTGGGAATTGAACTTAGGACCTCATGCTTGAGAGTCCAATTCTATATCCACTGTGCCACCTCCTGAAACACTCAACACCTTTTCATGCACAGCGTAGTATTTATTTACTTAAGTCATTATTTGCTAAATATGTAATGATGCACACATTGTGTGTGTGTGTGTGTGTGTGTGTGTGTGTGTCTCCTTCTCTCCTCAGACTCACAAGTATAATTTCACTGCTCTGGGCTATATTTCCATTCAAATACAGAGACACAACACAGCACCAGCATTTCCTCTGGTACCATAATACACACACACACACACACACACACACACACACACACACCCACCCGTGTGCTTAATACAGTAACAAATGATCAATGTACCCTGGTTTTAGTTAAAAAATGTATTCCGCATTAGTTATACACTTAACTGATTTGTTTGCTGCTATATGCAGATACTTGAAAATATAGTTTGCTTATTATTTCAGGTATGTTCAGGTTCACTTCGACAAGTTATAAGGTTCAGTGTTCTGGGAGGTGGTGCAGTGAATAAAATACTGGGCTATTAAACCAGAGTGATGCTTTGGTTCCCTCTCCTCCTGCCTCTCTTATTACTAAATAAAAATCACAGAATAAGTTATATGGTTTAATCTTTTATTTTTAGAATTTATTTATTTATTCATGAGAAAGCTAGGCAGACAGAGTAAGAACCAGATATCACTCTGGTACATGTGCTCCCAGGGGTTGAACTCGGGACCTCATGCTTGAGAATTCAGTGCTTTATTCACTGTGCCACCTCCCGGACCACAGTCTAATCTTTTAAGAGCATTATATAAACGGTTATGACTTCTCATATATAAAAGTAGAGCCAGAATGGAAGGAAATACATGTCAGCAAAGTAAATACTTTTAAATCAATTTATCTGGGAGCCAAGTGGTGGCGCACCTGGTTGAGCACACATGTCACAATGTGCAAGGACCCGGGTTCGGGCCCCCAGGCCCCACCTGCAGGGGGAAAGCTTTGCAAGTGGTAAAGCAGTGCTGCAGGTGTCTCTCTGTCTCTCTCCCTGTCTATCTCCCCCTTCCCTCTCAATTTCTGGCTGTCTCTTACTATCCAATAAGCAAATAAAGATAATAAAAAAATTTAAATCAATTTATCTGGTTGTGTCACACTTCCCTGTGTTGTGTCACACTAATCTTTTAACACACACACACATGCAACACCACATCTACAAGAGTTAAAATGAGTACTAACAAATCACTGGGGTAGTTGTTAAAATCCAGTGCTTCCTGGCCACTAGCTGCATTTGACTCTACCAGAATTGTTAGCCAAAAGCAGTCACCATTTAAACAATTTAGTGTTTTGTTGACTAACAGTGAGTCCCTCAGAAAGTCATGAAGCATAACAGCAAAAAGACTGCTGGGAAGATAAAAACCAAAGCAATGAAGATTTCCTTAGCAAGAACCACAGCTACTCAGGTGCAGCGAGCAGTGCTGCGGGAGGAGAAGCAGGTGTGACGGCAGAGGCTGAGACAACACAGAAACCTCACTGGGACAGAACTAAGCTGGGAAAGGTGCTCCCACCCACAAAGCTACGACATACAGCCTCTTGAGTTTCCGTCTGGGAGCACAGGCTGCCCCTTACCCCATGAGCAGGAATGGTGTCAGAGTCACACTGCTCTGTGAAAAACCTACACCCAGAACGTGGCTCCAGGGAACTGCCTTCTCAAAACGGAAGTAAAAGCAAAATCTCAGTGGCCCTGACAGTTGAGGGTGAGGAATAAAATAAAGCCTAATGCCCTTTTAAAGAATATAAAATAAATCTGAATGCTTCACGACAGCACAAGCCAAAATCTACAATATGGAATGGATGTGAGGGTGGCTTAGAATTAGACCCAAAATAATCTCACGTGGGCAACCCTGTGTCTGACTACACATCTGCAACCATGAAGAGCTCCCTTTCTTTCACCTGGGAGATAACATGGAGGGAAAGGAAGACAAATATTTAAAGTAAGTTCCCCCAAAGGAACAGCTTCAGCAACATACTCATCAGTATTTACATACAGTACAGAACTTAAAAGAATCAAAGTATCGTGTTCCCTCTCTACCTTTCTTTCATCTGAGCAGTGCTCACTCCCACACAGACACACGAAGGTGCTAGGGATGGAACTTGGGGTCTCAGAGTCTCAGGAACAGAAGTCTATCACAGGGCCGGGCAGTGGTGCACACACATCACCATGTGGAAGGACTTCAGCCCCCAGCTCCCCACCTGTAGGGGCTGCTTCATGAGCAGTGAAGCAAGTCTGCAACTGTCTTTCTCTCTCCCTATCTCCCCACCCCCCCGATCCAATTTCTCTGTCCTATCCAATTTCTCTGTCCTATCAAGCACAGTAGAGAAAAGGGGAGGGGGAGGAGCCACAGGGAGTGGTAGATTCATAGTGTGGCACTGAGACCCAGTGATAACCTGGTGGCAAAAACAAAACAAAAAAAACCTATCAATCACACAAGATCACTGTGTATTTTTCTGACCCCAGTAATGTTTTCACAGATTTCAACTTATCCTGTATGTACTGTCCCTTGTTCTAAGCTATCCTTGATGGTTAGAGCACAGGACTTCTGTAAATGAGGCCCTAGAGGCCAGTCTCAGCCCCTGGCACCACTATGTACCAGAGTGGAACACTGCTCTGCTTTTTTGTTTCTCTCAACCTCTTTCTTTCATAAGTAAGTAAAGACATAACTAAAGGATCTCCCCCCCCCTTTTGGTAAAACATCAATGGATGGTGACAGTGAGTTAATTATTAATTTTTACCAGAGTACTGCTCAGCCCTGGTCTGTGGTAATATCAGCTAGGGACTGAACCTGGGAGCTCAGCGCCTCAGATATGAAAGTAGTTCTACATAAACATTATGCTTTCTCCCTAAGCCTGGACAGTGGTTTTGCTTTTGATGTTCTTGAAAGACAAATTAGGGATTCGGGCGGTGGCGCAGTGGGTTAAGCGCACATGGCGCCAAGCGCAAGGACTGGTGTAAGGATCCCTGTTCGAGCCCCTGGTTCCCTACCTGCCGGGGAGTCGCTTCACAGGCAGTGAAGCAGGTCTGCAGGTGTCTTCTCTTCCCCTCTGTCTTCCCCTCTCTCCATTTTTCTCTGTCCTAACAACGACGACATCAACAACAACAAAAATAACTACAACAATAAAAAATAAGGACAACAAAAGGGAAAACAAATATAAAAAAGACAAATTAAAATCAAGCCTCATAATAGGCAATGGTGTGTCAAACTCCAGAAACTGCTACTACCTACTATAGTTAACGTCTCAAGCCCCCGGTCCTATGTGGTACAGCAGCTTTCATGAAGTCTGGTCTGGAGCTGGGGTTCAGGTGACTGTCCTCAGGTTCCCTCCCTCCCTCCCTCCCTCCCAATTAGGTGGGCAAAGCTCATTCCTGAGATGCACACACACTCAAAGCAGTATCTCTGTGCAGAAAGTCCACGTAGAATTTTCAAACCAGGTAGGGTAGATACCATAATGGTTATGCAAACAGACTGTCATGCCTGAGGCTCCAAAGTCCCAGGTTCAATCCCCTGAACCACCAGAGCTCTGGTAAAGGGAAAATAAGTAAATAAATAAAATAAGAACTTCCAAATCACAAACAAGACCTGACCAGCCTGAAGAGATACAAGTCCCTCACATAAAAAATTAATTAATCAATTAAAAAGGAAAAAGCAGTGTCGGGGATCAAAACCAGGGCCTTATGCATGCATACCACGACTAAGCCATCTTCTGGGTATATTTAAAAAAAATATTTATCTATTTATTTATTCCCTTTTGTTGCCCTTGTTTTTACTGTTGTAGTTATTACTGTTGTTGTTATTGATGTCGTCGTTGTTGGATAGGACAGAGAGAAATGGAGAGGGGAAGAGAAGACACCTGCAGACCTGCTTCACTGCCTGTGAAGCGACTCCCCTGCAGGTGGGGGAGCCGGGGGCTCGAACCAGGGTTCTTCTTCTTCTTCTTCTAGCGTCTGCCCTTCTTCCGTAGCCAGTCAACAGCGTCAGGTTGAGCCTGATGTAAAGTTTCGAGACCTCCTTTGAATCTGGAGAGGTGGCAGTCGTTGACTATGTGGGTCATAGTCTGTCTGTAGCCGCAGGGGCAGTTCGGGTCGTCTCTGGCTCCCCAGTGATGGAATGACATCTGCCTGATGCTGTATCGCCAACTGACCAATAAGAACGCGTTTGGCAAAGGACAGCTCCTCAACATTAAGTTGGAGGACTGGAAGAGCAGGACCAACAGCTTGAAAGCTGTCAGGAGCTGCTTGTCGCTGGCTTTGAAAGGGACTGTGATCCATGTGGATTCAGTCGGCTAGGAAGGATCGTCAGTTTCCCCAATGAATGGGTACTCACCAGTTCATGCGCTTTTGCGTTAACCCACTGCGCTACCACCTGACTCCCGGGTCTTGCCTTTTTTAAAAACAGTTTTTGATGACCTTAATCCTAACCTTCATATTCTCTTACTTCTAACTATCTTCTCCTAATTATAAAATCCTTTCCCTCCTAATCTGTCAGAACACAGAGATAAAACCAGTGTGATTTTTTATCATTTTGCAGGAATTAGTTCTACAGTGGTATAGTGAGAAGTATTTTGGGAATACACACACACACACACTCTCACACATGCATTGATTTTAATGGACATTAATGTGAGAAAAAGGAGGAAGGGCAAAATCAGGAATTTAGTAGGAAACCTTAAGTTTGCTGTCTTTTTTTTTTTTTATCTTTATTTATTTTGAATAGAGAGACAGAGATATTATGAGGGGAGAGGGAAATAGTGTGGAAGAGAGACAGAGAGACACCTGCAGACTTGCTTCACTACTCGTGAAGCTTACCCCCTGCAGGTGGGGACCAGGGGCTTGAACCCCAATCCTTGCGCACTGTAATGTGTGCGCTTAACCAGGTACGCCACTGCCTGGCCCCTAAGTTTGCTGTCTTAACAGTTAATGATCCTTAGCAACAGTATTAAGAAAATAATTCCACTACAAAGTAGTGGATTTGTTTCCATGAAAGAAGGCTTTCATGTTTATATATTTCAGTTATATGAAATGTTTTGCATTGCATTCAAAGACATTAAAGTTTATTTTATAGAACCATAATAACCAAAACACAGTGTATTTGGAAATCAGAACAGTGTGTAAAATTCCAGTTCAACTTCAGTCTCCAGAATGCTATCCTATATACATCTCACTGAACTGAACCATAAAAATGGACAGCTTGCATAAAGTAACTTTGAACACCAGAGCACTATTTAAACTCACATGATTACTGTTAAAGTAAGAAGTGCTAAAATTTTTATTAAGATAATGACTATTACTAACAACTTTCACAAAAATCTGAGGCTATCAAATAATCAAGTTTATCGTCTACTTTTTAAAGTTTAAAATCAAACTTTATATTAAAATTAAACTTTATTGACAGTAAAATTCTACACAATTGGCTAAGTATACTGAAATCAAATACATGTTAATGTATGCCATTAATTAAAACCCTATAATAATTTAATAAAATGAATAACAAAACTAGCAAGAATGGTGGAAGTTCTGCTTACTGAAGGTTGCTTATTTGTATCCCTCAGTTGAATAGTAAAAAGAGACATTTTGGGGGCTGGGAAGATAGCATAATGATACCAACAATCCAATCCCCAGCACCACTGAGTCAGAGCTAAGAAGTGCTTTGGGAAAGTTTTTTTTTTTTCTTTCTTCAAGATTGCCTAATCTCACTATACACAAACTGTATTTTTGCATTAGATTACATCCTAAATAATTGTGAATCTATAACTTGAAATATATTCCTCTTTTTAATAGCCATAATTCTGCAATCACCCTAGAGTAGTAAAAATTACACTTGAAAATCCTAACCTCTCAGGGGACAATCTGCCTTCATAAATGTAAAGCCTCTATTAGATACTTAATTCTCTCATAAAATCCCATAAAGAAGCTGGTCAAATGAATAATGTATCCATATATTCATTAAAAGCAGAAATTTAAAGATATACCTCTCAGCTAATTCCCATTTAACCTGAAGACCTAATTCAGTCTTCTTTGAAAGGAGTATTAGCACTGTGGGTATTTTATAGAATTTCCCAGCTTTTATAATTCTGAAGCTACAAAGAGATGCTTCTTTCTGAGCACACACAAAAGCTATTAATAAAACAGATCTAATACACTTAAAATTCTTCACACTAGACGTTTATTATTTGAAAAGATTGCTATCTTTAAGTTAAGATTTTTTTTTCAGTTACAAGCTTAGATACCTAATTCAAATGGGCTCAGGGCAAAGAAAAATTTATTACATCACATAACTGAAAAGGCCAAGAGAGGTTTTCAGGCAAGACAGATAAAGTGTCACTAAGAGCTCCTGACCAGTTCTACAACCCAAGCTGAGGAACTAATTGACTTTGTTTTGAAATGGATTCTCCACACATGACAGCTTTGAAAAGACAAATATCAGAAGTTTAAAATTAACACCTCATAACCACCCCATGAGAAACAACATTTAAAAACAGCCCTCCCAGCGTTTCTGTTAGCTGCATCTATAATCGAGGTTCAGTTAAAGTCCTTTACAACCACTGTTACTAAAAGGGTGCAAACTTTTGAGCCAGATAGCATTGGGGGAGGGGTATACACATGTGTGGGTACAGGAAAACTGATGGAATGCAGAAATACAGATAACAGTGACTTGCCTGTAAACTATGCACCTTGCCGTGTCCAAGGCCCTGGGTCTGAGCCCTTGGCACCACATGCAACATGGGTAGTCCAGTGAGTGCTGGTGGAATGTTCTCGTCCCCCGACCCCCCCCCTCCTATTCTCTTCTCTTCTCTTTAAATAAAGTCAACATTGGTGCAAGTCCCTAGCAACACAAAAAAGCCTTCCAAGACTTCAAGGAGCAGCAGCAGAATATCAAATACAAAAACTGTACAGAGTCAGACCACAAGTTTATACCAATTATTCTCACCAATCAGTCAGACCACAAGCTTATACCAGTTATTCTCACCAATCAGAGTCAGAACACAAGCTTATAGCAGTTATTGTCACCAATCTGAGTCAGAACACAAGCTTTTAGCAGTTATTCTCACTAATCAGAGTCAGACCACAAGTTTGTATCAGTTATTCTCACCAATCAGAGTCAGAACACAAGCTTGTATCAGTTATTCTCACCAATCAGAGTCAGAACACAAGCTTTTAGCAGTTATTCTCACTAATCAGAGTCAGACTACAAGTTTGTATCAGTTATTCTCACCAATCAGAGTCAGAACACAAGCTTATACCAGTTATTCTCACCAATCAGAGTCAGAACACAAGCTTATACCAGTTATTCTCACCAATCAGAGTCAGAACACAAGCTTATACCAGTTATTCTCACCAATCTGAGTCAGAACACAAGTTTGTATCAGTTATTCTCACCAATCAGTCAGAACACAAGCTTTTAGCAGTTATTCTCACTAATCAGAGTCAGACCACAAGTTTGTATCAGTTATTCTCACCAATCAGAGTCAGAACACAAGCTTATACCAGTTATTCTCACCAGAGTCAGAACACAAGCTTGAATCAGTTATTCTCACCAATCAGAGTCAGAACACAAGCTTATACCAGTTATTCTCACCAGTCAGAGTCAGAATACAAGCTTGAATCAGTTATTCTCACCAATCAGAACACAAGCTTATACCAGTTATTCTCACCAATCAGTCAGAACACAAGCTTATACCAGTTATTCTCACCAATCAGAACACAAGCTTATACCAGTTATTCTCACCAATCAGTCAGAACACAAGCTTATACCAGTTATTCTCACCAGAGTCAGAACACAAGCTTATACCAGTTATTCTCACCAATCAGTCAGAACACAAGCTTATAGCAGTTACTGTCACCAATCTGAGTCAGAATACAAGTTTGTATCAGTTATTCTCACCAATAAGAGTCAGAACACAAGCTTTTAGCAGTTATTCTCACTAATCAGAGTCAGACCACAAGTTTGTATCAGTTATTCTCACCAATCAGAGTCAGAACACAAGCTTGTATCAGTTATTCTCACCCATAAGAGTCAGACCACAAGCTTATACCAGTTATTCTCACCAATTTACTCCTTACAAAGTAATTAGCAACAAATTCCTGCCAACTCTCATACATTTAATCTTAAAATTTATTAATGATAAACTTGTATCTAATTGAGCTATCATTAAAAATATAAGCCATCAGGGGCCAAAAGCTGGCTCACCTGGTAAGAGTGCACGTTAGCTGCCATGACTGAGGAACCAGTTTTGGAGAAGATGTTTCAGAGTAATGCAAATAGTAGAGAGGGAGGGAGGGAGAAAGAGAGAAAGGGAAACAGGGGAAAAGAGGGAGGGGAGAGAGGGAGGGAAGGAGGGCGGGAGAGGGAGAGAAAGAGAGGGAGAGAAAGAGGGGGGAGAGAGAGAGAGAGAATGTGTATGTGTGTGTTACACCCTCTTTCTAAAAGAAAAATGGCAATTGGGAGCAGTGAGCTTTGCAGGCACTGAGCCTCAGTGATAAAGCCTAGTGGTGGTGTGGGGGGACCCTACAAGACATCAAGAAAAAAATCACAGGAAGTAATCTTTATAATCCTGAAGTAGACAGGTATCATGTCTTATTCCTAAGACATAAAAGAACTATACAAGCAAAAGTGACCAATTAGACTTGATGAAAGCTTTTCAAACCTGACTCATATACAGGCACTATTGAGAGGCCAGAGCACCGGGTGACTCAGGGGTGACACGTAGAACTGCATACACGAGGCTCCAAATTCACTCTCCAGCACCACATACGGAATGATGCCCTGGCTCTCTCATTAAATAAATACATCTTAGCTTAATGGTTATATAACAGACTTTCATGCCTGAAGCTCTGAAGTCTCAGGTTCAATCCTTAGCACTACCATAACCCAGAGATGAGCAGTACCCTGAGAAGAAGGAAAAAATTAAATAAATATTTTTAAAGACATTACTGGAAATCTGCAGCTAGCAGTATGAAAGAAAACGATTTATCTCTACAATCAGGAACAAACAAAAACCATGTCTACCGGCACTATTTCTATTAATATTATATTGGAAATTCTAGCCAGCATAATTAGCAAGAAATAAAAAGTAAACCAAATTGGGAGATAAGCAATGAAAATCATCTCAATTGGCAAACTACAAGGTCTTGTATATAGAAAAACCTAAGAAATCTACTAAAATAGCTTTCAGAACTAATAAATCTGTTGAACATGCCACAGGGCACAAAACCAATAGAAATTAAATCAACTCTATCTCTATATATACTGAGTAATTAGAAAATAAAAATAATTCATTCCATTGTAACAGCACCCAAAAGACTAAATTATATATAAAAATTAACTGAATAGAAATACTGCATATTAGAGGGCCGGGTGGCAGTGCAGCGGGTTAAGTGCACTTGGCGCTCAAGGCGCAAGGACCAGCATAAGGATCCGGGTTCGAGCCCCCAACTCCCCATCTGCAGGGAAGTCGCTTCACAAGCCCTACTTCACCACTAGCAAAGCGCCCCCCCCGCAAGTGGGGATTAGCAGTTTGAACCCTGGTCCTTGAGCACTGAAGCACATGCATTCAACCAGGTGTGCTACACCTCCTGGCCCCTAGGATTCTTTATTTAAGCACTGCCCTCCTCTGATGACACAGGTGTAAGGGGGGGGGGTCGCTCTTGATGATCTTTAGATGAGTTTGACTAGCTATGTCTATTCCATTAAATTCTCACTGAGTAATCACCATTCCCTCAAAAAAAGCATAAAATCCTATGGCTTTGCAGCCAAGTGGTGGTACACCTGGTTGAACACGCTTGTTACCATGCACAAGGAACTGGGTTCAGGTCCCCATTCCCGACCTGCAAGGGTAAGTTTCAGAGTTTCAGAAGGAGTGAAGCACTGTTGCAGACCACCCCCCGGTCTCTTTACATAACCATTATGCTATCTACCCCTGCCCTAAACAAACATTTTTTAAAACCTTGACTTTCAGGGTGGTAGCGCAGCCGGTTAAGCGCATGTGGCACGAAGGGCAAGGACTGGCGTTAGCATCCCGGTTCGAGCCCCCGGTTCCCCACCTGTAGGGGAGTCGCTTCACAGGTGGTGAAGCAGGTCTGCAGGTGTTTATCTTTCTTTCTCCCTCCCTGTCTTCATTTCCTCTCTCCATTTCTCTCTGTCCTATCCAACGACGATATCAATAACAATAACTACAACAACAATAAAAACAAGGGCAACAAAAAGGAAATTAAGAAAACCTTGACTTCCAAGGATCACAATTTTTTAATCTAAAAATATGCTTGTGACTTTTGATAATAAGATCTGTATCACAAAAACTACCATTAAGTTACCATGCCTTTTAAAAAATATTTATTTATTCCCTTTTGCCGCCCTTGTTGTTTTATTGTTGTAGTTATTGATGTCATTGTTGTTGGATAGGACAGAGAGAAATGGAAAGAGGAGGGGGAGACAGAGAGGGGGAGAGAAAGACAGACACCTGCAGACCTGCTTCACCACTTGTGAAGTGACTCCCCTGCAGGTGGGGAGCCGGAGGCTCAAACTGGGATCCTTATGCTGGTCCTTGTGCTTTGTGCCACACACGCTTAACCCGCTGCGCCATAGCCCGACTCCCGCCTTTTTTTTTTTAATGTGTTGCCAGGACCTTGTATATACAGTACCAACCCCCAAGACATTTTTTCCCCTTCATTCTTTTGAAGAGGGGACAGATACACAGCAACTACCTCTCTATGGAACTTCTCTGTGGTGCTCTCTATGGCATTTCCATGTTGCCAAGGCTTAAACACAGGATCTCACACATGGGATGGCCTGTATTTTACAGAATGAGGTGTCTGACCTCTGGTTTTTGATACATAAGACACCATAAGAGACTCTGGATAAATGTGACTCCGGTTCGTTTCATCAACCTGTGAATTTAATTTAGTTCAACAAATGATGTCTCAAACATTTTTTGCTAAATATCTCATTCAGGTTGAGGTTAGCAGTATTTTTAAAACAGATGTAAAAATAATAAAACGGAAAAGGATTT
>NW_026647465.1:15000-55119 GCF_950295315.1 Erinaceus europaeus | reverse complement strand
CTAATCAATCAACTAATCAATCGATCAATCAATTTATTGGAAATTCTATCCGGCATCCCAGAAGGGGTCTGAGTGGAGAAAGTGCTGGACTCTCAAACGTGAGACCCTGAGCTCCATTCCCAGCATCACGGGAGCCAGGGGGAGGGTCTACTTATGTGTCTCTCTCTCTAATCAATCAATCAATCAATCAATCATCAATTTTGTCCCACAGGAGAATCCTTAAATATCCAGATTATCAATTTCAACTACGAGTATGTGCAGGTGACCTGGAATGCCAGCCGCTTCCCCGGAACGAACCTCACGTTGAACTACAAGTGAGTGACCCCATGTCCCTGGGCCCAGGGACCAGATTGGGAGCACCCAAGGGTGCTCATGGGAAGGGTCTCCATGTCACCCACCTCCTGGGGCTCCCGGACGAGAATGGGAGCACCCAAGGGTGCCCAGCCTCCATGATGGGTCCCTCTTGTGTCACCATCTCCTGGGATTCCCGGACCAGAATGGGAGCACCCAAGGGTGCCCAGCCTCCATGATGGGTCCCTCTCATTTCACCATCTCCTGGGGATTCCCGGACCAGAATGGGAGCACCCAAGGGTGCTCAGGCTCCATGATGGGTCCCTCTCATGTCACCCATTTCCCGGGATTCCTGGACCAGAATGGGAGCACCCAAGGGTGCCCAGGCTCCATGATGGGTCCCTCTCATGTCACCCATCCCCTGGGATTCCTGGAACATAATGGGAGCACCCAAGGGTGCCCAGCCTCCATGATGGGTCCCTCTTGTGTCACCTATTTCCTGGGGCTCCCGGACCAGAATGGGAGCACCCAAGGGTGCCCCGCCTCCATGATGGGTCCCTCTTGTGTCACCATCTCCTGGGGATTCCCGGACCAGAATGGGAGCACCCAAGAGTGCCCAGCCTCCATGATGGGTCCCTCTCATGTCACCCATCCCCTGGGATTCCTGGAACAGAATGGGAGCACCCAAGGGTGCTCAGACTCCATGATGGGTCCCTCTCGTGTCACCATCTCCTGGGGATTCCCGGACCAGAATGGGAGCACCCAAGGGTGCCCAGCCTCCATGATGGGTCCCTCTCGTGTCACCCATCTCCTGGGATTCCTGGACAAGAATGGGAGCACCCAAGGGTGCCCAGGCTCCATGATGGGTCCCTCTTGTGTCACCATCTCCTGGGATTCCCGGACCAGAATGGGAGCACCCAAGGGTGCCCAGCCTCCATGATGGGTCCCTCTCATTTCACCATCTCCTGGGGATTCCCGGACCAGAATGGGAGCACCCAAGGGTGCTCAGGCTCCATGATGGGTCCCTCTCATGTCACCCATTTCCCGGGATTCCTGGACCAGAATGGGAGCACCCAAGGGTGCCCAGGCTCCATGATGGGTCCCTCTCATGTCACCCATCCCCTGGGATTCCTGGAACAGAATGGGAGCACCCAAGGGTGCCCAGCCTCCATGATGGGTCCCTCTTGTGTCACCTATTTCCTGGGGCTCCCGGACCAGAATGGGAGCACCCAAGGGTGCCCCGCCTCCATGATGGGTCCCTCTTGTGTCACCATCTCCTGGGGATTCCCGGACCAGAATGGGAGCACCCAAGAGTGCCCAGCCTCCATGATGGGTCCCTCTCATGTCACCCATCCCCTGGGATTCCTGGAACAGAATGGGAGCACCCAAGGGTGCTCAGACTCCATGATGGGTCCCTCTCGTGTCACCATCTCCTGGGGATTCCCGGACCAGAATGGGAGCACCCAAGGGTGCCCAGCCTCCATGATGGGTCCCTCTCGTGTCACCCATCTCCTGGGATTCCTGGACAAGAATGGGAGCACCCAAGGGTGCCCAGGCTCCATGATGGGTCCCTCTTGTGTCACCCATTTCCTGGGGATTCCCGGACCAGAATGGGAGCACCCAAGGGTGCCCAGCCTCCATGATGGGTCCCTCTCATTTCACCATATCCTGGGATTCCCGGACCAGAATGGGAGCACCCAAGGGTGCTCAGGCTCCATGATGGGTCCCTCTCATGTCACCCATTTCCCGGGATTCCTGGACCAGAATGGGAGCACCCAAGGGTGCCCAGGCTCCATGATGGGTCCCTCTCATGTCACCCATCCCCTGGGATTCCTGGAACAGAATGGGAGCACCCAAGGGTGCCCAGCCTCCATGATGGGTCCCTCTTGTGTCACCTATTTCCTGGGGCTCCCGGACCAGAATGGGAGCACCCAAGGGTGCCCCGCCTCCATGATGGGTCCCTCTTGTGTCACCATCTCCTGGGGATTCCCGGACCAGAATGGGAGCACCCAAGAGTGCCCAGCCTCCATGATGGGTCCCTCTCATGTCACCCATCCCCTGGGATTCCTGGAACAGAATGGGAGCACCCAAGGGTGCTCAGACTCCATGATGGGTCCCTCTCGTGTCACCATCTCCTGGGGATTCCCGGACCAGAATGGGAGCACCCAAGGGTGCCCAGCCTCCATGATGGGTCCCTCTCGTGTCACCCATCTCCTGGGATTCCTGGACAAGAATGGGAGCACCCAAGGGTGCCCAGGCTCCATGATGGGTCCCTCTTGTGTCACCCATTTCCTGGGGATTCCCGGACCAGAATGGGAGCACCCAAGGGTGCCCAGCCTCCATGATGGGTCCCTCTCATTTCACCATATCCTGGGATTCCCGGACCAGAATGGGAGCACCCAAGGGTGCTCAGGCTCCATGATGGGTCCCTCTCATGTCACCCATTTCCCGGGATTCCTGGACCAGAATGGGAGCACCCAAGGGTGCCCAGGCTCCATGATGGGTCCCTCTCATGTCACCCATCCCCTGGGATTCCTGGAACAGAATGGGAGCACCCAAGGGTGCCCAGGCTCCATGATGGGTCCCTCTTGTGTCACCCATCTCCTGGGGATTCCCGGACCAGAATGGGAGCACCCAAGGGTGCCCCGCCTCCATGATGGGTCCCTCTTGTGTCACCATCTCCTGGGGATTCCCGGACCAGAATGGGAGCACCCAAGGGTGCCCAGCCTCCATGATGGGTCCCTCTTGTGTCACCATCTCCTGGGATTCCCGGACCAGATTGGGAGCACCCAAGGGTGCTCATGGGAAGGGTCTCCATGTCACCCACCTCCTGGGGCTCCCGGACCAGATTGGGAGCACCCAAGGGTGCTCATGGGAAGGGTCTCCATGTCACCCACCTCCTGGGGCTCCCGGACGAGAATGGGAGCACCCAAGGATGCCCAGCCTCCATGATGGGTCCCTCTTGTGTCACCCATTTCCTGGGATTCCCGGACCAGAATGGGAGCACCCAAGAGTGCCCAGGCTCCATGATGGGTCCCTCTCGTGTCACCCATCCCCTGGGATTCCTGGAACAGAATGGGAGCACCCAAGGGTGCCCAGGCTCCATGATGGGTCCCTCTTGTGTCACCCATCTCCTGGGGATTCCCGGACCAGAATGGGAGCACCCAAGGGTGCCCAGCCTCCATGATGGGTCCCTCTCGTGTCACCATCTCCTGGGGATTCCCGGACCAGAATGGGAGCACCCAAGGGTGCCCAGCCTCCATGATGGGTCCTTCTTGTGTCACCATCTCCTGGGATTCCCGGACCAGAATGGGAGCACCCAAGGGTGCCCCGCCTCCATGATGGGTCCCTCTCGTGTCACCCATTTCCCGGGATTCCTGGACCAGAATGGGAGCACCCAAGGGTGCCCAGGCTCCATGATGGGTCCCTCTCATGTCACCCATCCCCTGGGATTCCCGGAACATAATGGGAGCACCCAAGGGTGCTCAGACTCCATGATGGGTCCCTCTTGTGTCACCCATTTCCTGGGATTCCTGGACCAGAATGGGAGCACCCAAGGGTGCCCAGCCTCCATGATGGGTCCCTCTCATGTCACCATGGCCTTGGGATTCCAGACCAGAATGGGAGCACCCAAGGGTGCCCAGCCTCCATGATGGGTCCCTCTCGTGTCACCATCTCCTGGGGATTCCCGGACCAGAATGGGAGCACCCAAGGGTGCCCAGCCTCCATGATGGGTCCCTCTCGTGTCACCCATTTCCCGGGATTCCCGGACCAGAATGGGAGCACCCAAGGGTGCCCAGCCTCCATGATGGGTCCCTCTTGTGTCACCCATTTCCCGGGATTCCTGGACCAGAATGGGAGCACCCAAGGGTGCCCAGGCTCCATGATGGGTCCCTCTCATGTCACCCATCCCCTGGGATTCCTGGAACTTAATGGGAGCACCCAAGTTTGCTCAGACTCCATGATGGGTCCCTCTTGTGTCACCCATTTCCTGGGATTCCTGGACCAGAATGGGAGCACCCAAGGGTGCCCAGGCTCCATGATGGGTCCCTCTCATGTCACCCATCCCCTGGGATTCCTGGAACTTAATGGGAGCACCCAAGTTTGCTCAGACTCCATGATGGGTCCCTCTTGTGTCACCCATTTCCTGGGATTCCTGGACCAGAATGGGAGCACCCAAGGGTGCCCCGCCTCCATGATGGGTCCCTCTCATGTCACCCATCCCCTGGGATTCCTGGAACATAATGGGAGCACCCAAGGGTGCCCAGCCTCCATGATGGGTCCCTCTTGTGTCACCATCTCCTGGGATTCCCGGACCAGATTGGGAGCACCCAAGGGTGCTCATGGGAAGGGTCTCCATGTCACCCACCTCCTGGGGCTCCCGGACCAGATTGGGAGCACCCAAGGGTGCTCATGGGAAGGGTCTCCATGTCACCCACCTCCTGGGGCTCCCGGACGAGAATGGGAGCACCCAAGGATGCCCAGCCTCCATGATGGGTCCCTCTTGTGTCACCCATTTCCTGGGATTCCCGGACCAGAATGGGAGCACCCAAGGGTGCCCAGACTCCATGATGGGTCCCTCTTGTGTCACCCATCTCCTGGGGATTCCCGGACCAGAATGGGAGCACCCAAGGGTGCCCCGCCTCCATGATGGGTCCCTCTTGTGTCACCATCTCCTGGGGATTCCCGGACCAGAATGGGAGCACCCAAGGGTGCCCAGCCTCCATGATGGGTCCCTCTTGTGTCACCATCTCCTGGGATTCCCGGACCAGATTGGGAGCACCCAAGGGTGCTCATGGGAAGGGTCTCCATGTCACCCACCTCCTGGGGCTCCCGGACCAGATTGGGAGCACCCAAGGGTGCTCATGGGAAGGGTCTCCATGTCACCCACCTCCTGGGGCTCCCGGACGAGAATGGGAGCACCCAAGGATGCCCAGCCTCCATGATGGGTCCCTCTTGTGTCACCCATTTCCTGGGATTCCCGGACCAGAATGGGAGCACCCAAGAGTGCCCAGGCTCCATGATGGGTCCCTCTCGTGTCACCCATCCCCTGGGATTCCTGGAACAGAATGGGAGCACCCAAGGGTGCCCAGGCTCCATGATGGGTCCCTCTTGTGTCACCCATCTCCTGGGGATTCCCGGACCAGAATGGGAGCACCCAAGGGTGCCCCGCCTCCATGATGGGTCCCTCTCGTGTCACCCATTTCCCGGGATTCCTGGACCAGAATGGGAGCACCCAAGGGTGCCCAGGCTCCATGATGGGTCCCTCTCATGTCACCCATCCCCTGGGATTCCCGGAACATAATGGGAGCACCCAAGGGTGCTCAGACTCCATGATGGGTCCCTCTTGTGTCACCCATTTCCTGGGATTCCTGGACCAGAATGGGAGCACCCAAGGGTGCCCAGCCTCCATGATGGGTCCCTCTCATGTCACCATGGCCTTGGGATTCCAGACCAGAATGGGAGCACCCAAGGGTGCCCAGCCTCCATGATGGGTCCCTCTCGTGTCACCATCTCCTGGGGATTCCCGGACCAGAATGGGAGCACCCAAGGGTGCCCAGCCTCCATGATGGGTCCCTCTCGTGTCACCCATTTCCCGGGATTCCCGGACCAGAATGGGAGCACCCAAGGGTGCCCAGCCTCCATGATGGGTCCCTCTTGTGTCACCCATTTCCCGGGATTCCTGGACCAGAATGGGAGCACCCAAGGGTGCCCAGGCTCCATGATGGGTCCCTCTCATGTCACCCATCCCCTGGGATTCCTGGAACTTAATGGGAGCACCCAAGTTTGCTCAGACTCCATGATGGGTCCCTCTTGTGTCACCCATTTCCTGGGATTCCTGGACCAGAATGGGAGCACCCAAGGGTGCCCAGGCTCCATGATGGGTCCCTCTCATGTCACCCATCCCCTGGGATTCCTGGAACATAATGGGAGCACCCAAGGGTGCCCAGCCTCCATGATGGGTCCCTCTTGTGTCACCATCTCCTGGGATTCCCGGACCAGATTGGGAGCACCCAAGGGTGCTCATGGGAAGGGTCTCCATGTCACCCACCTCCTGGGGCTCCCGGACCAGATTGGGAGCACCCAAGGGTGCTCATGGGAAGGGTCTCCATGTCACCCACCTCCTGGGGCTCCCGGACGAGAATGGGAGCACCCAAGGATGCCCAGCCTCCATGATGGGTCCCTCTTGTGTCACCCATTTCCTGGGATTCCCGGACCAGAATGGGAGCACCCAAGAGTGCCCAGCCTCCATGATGGGTCCCTCTCGTGTCACCCATCTCCTGGGATTCCTGGAACAGAATGGGAGCACCCAAGGGTGCCCAGGCTCCATGATGGGTCCCTCTTGTGTCACCCATCTCCTGGGGATTCCCGGACCAGAATGGGAGCACCCAAGGGTGCCCAGCCTCCATGATGGGTCCCTCTCGTGTCACCATCTCCTGGGGATTCCCGGACCAGAATGGGAGCACCCAAGGGTGCCCAGCCTCCATGATGGGTCCCTCTTGTGTCACCCATCTCCTGGGATTCCCGGACCAGAATGGGAGCACCCAAGGGTCCCGGGGCCACCCTACCCTTGGGTGTCGCGTCTCCAGAAACCCCTTCCACAGGCTGGGCAGGGCGGAGGCCTACGCCCCGTGCCCCCACTACGTCTTCTGGGAAGCACTGACCACCGGGTGCCATCTTGGGGTGCAGGGGGACGCCATGCTGTATTTCTCCGTCGCCCATGGGACCCGCACCCTGGTGTCCCGTCGCCGCTACATCAGCGCCTACCGTGAGTCCCGTGTTCCACGCTTTTCACCCCAAAATGTCGGGGCTGAGCTGACACCCGCTGGGCGCGAGGTGGGTGCCGGGGGGCTGGGGGGTGACCGAGACACCAAGATGGCGACCAGCAGAGACGCAGGGAGGGGTCGGGGAGGGGTGGGTGGGTGAGTGGATGGATGGATGATGAATGGATGGATGGATGGATGATGAATGGATGGATGGATGGGTGGTTGGATAGAAAATGAATGAATGAGGGATGGATGAATGGATGGATGGATGGATGGATGAGTGGATGGATGGATGAGTGGATGGATGGATGGATGGATGGATGGATGATGAATGGATGGATGGATGGATGGATGATGAATGGATGGATGGATGGGTGGTTGGATAGAAAATGGATGAATGAGGGATGGATGAATGGATGGATGGATGGATGGATGAGTGGATGGATGGATGAGTGGATGGATGGATGGATGGATGATGAATGGATGGATGGATGGATGGATGATGAGTGGATGGATGGATGATGAATGGATGGATGGATGGATGAGTGGATGGATGGATGATGAATGGATGGATGGATGGATGAGTGGATGGATGGATGGATGGATGGATGATGGATTATTGATGATGAATGAATGATGGACCAATGGATGATGGATGCATGGTAGATGGTGGATTACTAATGAATGAATGAAGGATGGATGGATGGGTAGGTGGTGGATTATTAATGAATGGATGTCGGATGGGTAGGTGGGTGGATGGATGATGAAGGACAGATGACACATGGATGGATGGATGGATGATGAATGGATGGATGGATGGATGGATGATGAATGGATGGATGGATGGATGGTGGATGGATGCTGGATGAGTGGATGGATGGATGGATGGATGAGTGGATGGATGGATGATGAGTGGATGGATGGATGATGGATGGATGGTGGATGGATGATGGATGGATGCTGGATGAGTGGATGGATGGATGGATGGTGGATGGATGGATGATGGATGGATGGTGGATGGATGATGGATGGATGCTGGATGAGTGGATGGATGGATGGATGGATGGTGGATGGATGGATGATGGATGGATGGTGGATGGATGATGGATGGATGGTGGATGGATGATGGATGGATGGTTGGATGTTGGATTGATGGACGGTTAGATAGAAGATGGATGAATTTGGATTGATAGTGGATGGATGGATAATGGATGAGTGGATGGATGGATGGATAGATGGATGGATGGTTGGATGATGGATGGATGGATTGAAGATGGATGAATGATGGATGATGGATGGATGGGTAGATGGATGAATGATGGATGGATGGTGGATGGATGGATGATGGATGGATGGACGGATAATGGATGAGTGGATGGATGGATGGGTAGATGGATGATGGTGGTAGGATGGATGATGGATGGATGGTTGGATAGAAGATGGATGAATGATGGATGGATGGATGATGAATGGATGGATGAGTGGATGGATGGATGGATGATGAATGGATGGATGGATGGTGGATGGATGCTGGATGAGTGGATGGATGCTGGATGAGTGGATGGATGAATGGATGGATGGTGGATGGATGGATGGTGGATGGATGATGGATGGATGGTTGGGTGATGGATTGATGGATGGTTAGATAGAAGATGGATGAATTTGGATTGATAGTGGATGGATGGATAATGGATGAGTGGATGGATGGATGGATGGATAGATGGATGGATGGTTGGATGATGGATGGATGGCTGGACTGAAGATGGATGAATGATGGATGATGGATGGATGGACGGATAATGGATGAGTGGATGGATGGATGGGTAGATGGATGATGGTGGATGGATGGATGATGGATGGATGGATAATGGATGAGTGGATGGATGGATGATGGATGGATGGTTGGATAGAAGATGGATGAATGATGGATGGATGGTTGGATAGAAGGTGGATGAATGATGGATGGATAATGGTTGGATGGGTGGATAATGGATGAGTGGATGGATGGATGATGGATGGATGGTGGATGCATGATGGATGGATGGATGGTTGGATGATGGATGGTTGGATAGAAGATGGATGAATGATGGATGGATAATGGATGAGTGGATAGATGGATGGATGGGTAGATGGGTGGATGATGTATGGATGATAGATGGATGGTTGGATGATGGATGGATGGATGGATGGATGGATTGAAGATGGATGAATGATGGATGGATGGACAATGGATGAGTGGATGGATGATGGATGGGTAGATGGATGGATGATGGATGGATGATAGATGGGTGCTTAGATGGATGGATGATGGATGGATGGGTAGATGGATGGATGGTGGATGAATGATGGATGAGTGCATAGAGGATCGGTAGGTTGATAGATGATAGATGATAGGTAGGTAGATAGATATATTCTAGATGATTGATTGTTGATAGATAGATGATAGATGACAGATAGATGGTAGAGAGATAGATAGATGATAGACAGATGATAGATAGATAGGTAGACAGACAGGATGGGCGCTGGGTGTCCAGGTCTCCACTGGGTGGACAGACAGACAGACAGACAGAGAGGGAGGCGGAGGGCCTGACCCCGAGGTGCCCCCGCTGCCCCTGCGCCCACAGTGAAGCCGGCGACCCCGGGGGCCCTGACCTTCCTGTGGACGGACGACTCGGTGACGGTCACCTGCCCCGACCTGCCCCACCCCGACCTGCTCTACGAGGTCCAGCACCGCGCGGCCGGAGACGCCGACTGGCAGGTGAGACGACGTCTCTGCCCAGAGAGAGAGAAAGAGAGAGAGATCTCCCCGAGGGACAGAGACGCGGAGGCCGCGGGGAGGGAGGGAGGCGGAGAGGGGCAGGAAGAGAAGGAGAGAGAGAGAGACAGAGAGAAGAGAGGAAGAGACGGAGACGTTATTACCATCATTACTATTGTCATTGCTATTACTATTCTTACTATTACTGTTGTTACCTCTATTATTACTATGACTAGTATTATTACTATCACTCTGACTATTGGTATCACAATTATCGTCATCACTATTACGATCACTACCGCTGTGACTATTATTACGATCACTACCGCTGTGACTATTATTACGATCACTACCGCTGTGACTATTATTACGATCACTACCGCTGTGACTATTATTACGATCACTACCGCTGTGGCTATTATTACGATCACTACCGCTGTGACTATTATTACGATCACTACCGCTGTGGCTATTATTACGATCACTATTGCTGTGGCTATTATTACGATCACTACCGCTGTGACTATTATCACGATCACTACGGTTATCACTGTCACTATCATTACTATTACTATGGTCATTACTATCGCTATTCTTACTTTACTATTGTTATCACGACTATTCCTATGACTGGCATTGTTACTATCACTGTCATCACTATGACTATTGTCATCACTATTATCGTCATCACTGTTGCTGCTGTGATTACTCTTACTAGCTTCACTATTACTATTGTTGTTACTATCATTAACATCACTATTACCATTGTCGTCACTATTACTATTATGACGATCACTATTGCTATGACTATCATCACGATTACGACGGCCATTACTATCCCTCTCAGTACTATTATTACTAATGTCATCGCTCTCATGACTATTATTGCTGCCGTCATCACTCTCATGACTATTATTACTGCCGTCATCACTCGTGACTATTATTACTGCCGTCATCACTCGTGACTATTATTACTGCCGTCATCACTCGTGACTATTATTACTGCCGTCATCACTCGTGACTATTATTACTGCCGTCATCACTCGTGACTATTATTACTGCCGTCATCACTCGTGACTATTATTACTGCCGTCATCACTCGTGACTATTATTACTGCCGTCATCACTCGTGACTATTATTACTGCCGTCATCACTCGTGACTATTATTACTGCCGTCATCACTCGTGACTATTATTACTGCCGTCATCACTCTCATGACTATTATTACTGCTGTCATCGCTATTGCTCTCATGACTATTATTACTGCTGTCATCACTCTCACTCTCATGACTATTATTACTGCTGTCATCGCTATTGCTCTCATGAGTATTATTCCTACTGTCATCGCTATTGCTCTCATGACTATGACTATGATTACTATCGCTCTTGTCATCCCTATTGTTCCTATTGCCACGGTCGTTCCTATTGTTTCTATGACCCGGTCGTGGCCACCGTTACTATTACTGTCGTCGCTATTGTTGTGCGGATGGCTGAAGGCTCCCTGCCCCCTCCCCCGTGTCCGTGTGTCCGTGTGTCCCGCAGTCCCTGGCGGAGGACTCGTGCAACGTGACGTTCGCGGGCCTGGCCGTGACGCGCTGCCACTCCTTCCGCGCCCGGATTCGAACCCGCGGCCCCAGCTACGGGCCCCACACGCGGCCCAGCGACTGGACGCCCACCGCGCACCAGCTGCTCGCCAGGGACGCAGGTCGGGACGGACGGACGGATAGACACGCGGACAGACGGAGTGATGAGGATGATGGATGGAGGGATGGAGGGGTGGATGGCGGATGGATGATGATGGATGATGGATGATGGATGATGGATGATGGATGATGGATGATGGATGATGGAGGGATGGATGATGGATGATGGAGGGACGGATGGATGGATGGATGATGGATGGATGACGGATGGATGACGGATGGATGATGGATGATGGATGATGGATGATGGATGATGGATGATGGATGGATGATGGATGATGGATGATGGATGGATGATGGATGATGGATGGATGATGGATGATGGATGATGGATGGATGATGGATGATGGATGGATGATGGATGATGGATGGATGATGGATGATGGATGGATGATGGATGGATGATGGATGATGGATGATGGATGATGGATGGATGATGGATGGATGATGGATGATGGATGATGGATGATGGATGATGGATGATGGATGGATGATGGATGATGGATGGATGGATGATGGATGGATGATGGATGGATGATGGATGGATGATGGATGATGGATGGATGGATGATGGATGGATGATGGATGATGGATGATGGATGGATGATGGATGATGGATGATGGATGGAAGATGGATGGATGATGGATGATGGATGGATGATGGATGAATGATGGATGATGGATGGATGATGGATGGATGATGGATGGATGGATGGATGGATGGATAGATGGATGTGGATGATGATGATGGATGGATGGCGGATGGATGATGATGGATGGATGTGGATGGATGATGGATGTATGGATGGCAGATTGATGATGATGATGGATGGATAGATGGCGGATGGATGATGATGCTGAATGGATGGCGGATTGATGATGATGGATGGATGGATGGATGATGATGATGATGGATGGATGTGGATGGATGATGATGGAGGATGGATGGATGGATACGGATGGATGATGATGATGGATGGATGGATGGATGTGGATGGATGATGATGGATGGATGGATGGCGGATGGATGATGATGATGGATGGATGGTGGATTGATGATGATGATGATGGAGAATGGATGGATGTGGATGATGATGAGGATGGTTGGATGGATGGCGGATGGATGATGTTGGATGGATGATGTTGGATGGATGATGGATGGATGATGATGGATGGATGGCGGATTAATGATGATGATGATGGATGGATGGATGGCGGATGGATGATGATGATGATGGATGGATGGATGTGGATGGATGATGATGGATGGATGTGGATGGATGATGATGGATGGATGTGGATGGATGATGATGGATGGATGGCAGATGGATGATGATGATGATGGATGGATGGATGTGGATGGATGATGATGGATGGATGTGGATGGATGATGATGGATGGATGTGGATGGATGATGATGGATGGATGGCAGATGGATGATGATGATGGATGGATGGATGGATGGATGGATGGATGGATGGCGGATGGATGATGATGGATGGATGGCGGATGGATGAGGATGGATGGATGGATGGCCGACGGCTGATGGAGGATGATGAATGGTTGGATGATGGATGGATAGATGGATGGACGATGGGTGGGTGAGGAATGAAAGGGTGGCTGAATCGACGCACAGATGGACAGACAGACAGCACTCCCACTCGCACACCTTGTGGGGCCTGGCGGGACGGGGGTCTCGTGCCTCCGACTCGGAGAGACCCGGGTGGGGGGTGGGACTCCCTCCACCCCTCCATCCCTCCACCCCTCCACCCCTCCACCCCTCCACCCCTCGACCCCTCCACCCTTCCATCCGAAGTGACCCCATGGGCGCTGACCACTGCCCTGCTGCGGCCCCCAGAATCCTGCCCCCCGAAACCAACATGGCGGCTGTGGCCCCGGTTCCTGCTCCTCTGCGGGTCCCTGTCGCTGGGCACCGTCCTGCTCCTGCTGCTGGCGGCGTGCAAGCTCCACGGGTGAGCGCCAGCACCCGAGGGTGCTCGGGGACGGGGGGACGGAGGATGGGTGACGGCCAGCACCCAGGGTGCTCCGTGATGGGTGATGGGTGATGGGTGCTCGGTGATGGGTGCTCGGGGATGGGTGATGGAGGAGGATGGGTGAGCGCCAGCACCCAGGGTGCTCCGTGATGGGTGATGGGTGATGGGTGCTCAGTGATGGGTGCTCAGTGATGGGTGATGGAGGAGGATGGGTGAGGGCCAGCACCCGAGGGTGCTCAGTGATGGGTGATGGGTGCTCAGTGATGGGTGATGGAGGAGGATGGGTGAGGGCCAGCACCCAAGGGTGCTCCGTGATGGGTGCTCAGTGACGGGTGACGGAGGATGATGGGTGAGGGCCAGCACCCAAGGGTGCTCAGTGATGGGTGCTCGGGGATGGGTGCTCAGTGATGGGTGATAGGTGACAGGTGATGGAGGAGGATGGGTGAGGGCCAGCACCCAAGGGTGCTCCGTGATGGGTGATGGGTGCTCAGTGACGGGTGATGGAGGAGGATGGGTGAGGGCCAGCACCCAAGGGTGCACAGTGATGGGTGATGGGTGCTCAGTGATGGGTGATAGAGGAGGATGGGTGAGCGCCAGCACCCAAGGGTGCTCCGTGATGGGTGCTCAGTGATGGGTGATAGGTGATAGGTGATGGAGGATGATGGGTGACAGCCAGCACCCAAGAGTGCTCAGCGATAGGTGCTCGGTGACGGGTGATAGGTGACGGGTGATGGGTGATGGAGGAAGATGGGTGACAGCCAGCACCCGAGGGTGCTCAGTGATGGGTGATGGGTGATGGGTGCTCAGTGATGGGTGCTTGGGGATGGGTGATAGGTGATGGGTGATGGAGGATGATGGGTGAGGCCCAGCACCCAAGGGTGCTCAGTGATGAGTGCTCAGTGGTGGGTGATGGAGGATGATGGGTGAGGGCCAGCACCCGAGGGTGCTCCGTGATGGGTGCTCAGTGATGGGTGATGGGTGATGGGTGCTCAGTGGTGGGTGATAGGTGACGGGTGATGGAGGATGGGTGAGGGCCAGCACCCAAGGGTGCTCAGTGATAGGTGATGGGTGATGGGTGCTCAGTGGTGGGTGATAGGTGATGGGTGATGGAGGAGGATGGGTGAGTGCCAGCACCCAAGGGTGCTCAGTGATGGGTGCTCGGGGATGGGTGCTCAGTGATGGGTGATAGGTGACGGGTGATGGAGGAGGATGGGTGAGGGCCAGAACCCAAGGGTGCTCAGTGATGGGTGCTCAGTGATGGGTGATGGAGGAGGATGGGTGAGGGCCAGCACCCGAGGGTGCTCAGTGATGGGTGATGGGTGATGGGTGCTCAGTGATGGGTGCTCGGGGATAGGTGATAGGTGATGGGTGATGGAGGATGATGGGTGAGGCCCAGCACCCGAGGGTGCTCAGTGATGGGTGCTCAGTGATGGGTGATGGAGGAGGATGGGTGAGGGCCAGCACCCGAGGGTGCTCAGTGATGGGTGATGGGTGATGGGTGCTCAGTGATGGGTGCTCGGGGATGGGTGATAGGTGATGGGTGATGGAGGATGATGGGTGAGGCCCAGCACCCAAGGGTGCTCAGTGATGGGTGCTCAGTGATGGGTGATGGAGGGGGATGGGTGAGGGCCAGCACCCGAGGGTGCTCAGTGATGGGTGATGGGTGCTCAGTGGTGGGTGATGGAGGAGGATTGGTGAGGGCCAGCACCCGAGGGTGCTCAGTGATGGGTGATAGGTGACGGGTGACGGAGGATGGGTGACGGCCAGCACCCAAGGGTGCTCCGTGATAGGTGATGGGCGATGGGTGCTCAGTGATGGGTGCTCGGGGATGGGTGATGGAGGAGGATGGGTGAGCGCCAGCACCCGAGGGTGCTCAGTGATGGGTGCTCAGTGATGGGTGATGGAGGAGGATGGGTGAGGCCCAGCACCCGAGGGTGCTCAGTGATGGGTGATGGGTGATGGGTGCTCAGTGATGGGTGCTCGGGGATGGGTGATAGGTGATGGGTGATGGAGGATGATGGGTGAGGCCCAGCACCCGAGGGTGCTCAGTGATGGGTGCTCAGTGATGGGTGATGGAGGAGGATGGGTGAGGGCCAGCACCCGAGGGTGCTCAGTGATGGGTGATAGGTGACGGGTGATGGAGGATGGGTGAGGGCCAGCACCCAAGGGTGCTCAGTGATAGGTGATGGGTGATGGGTGCTCAGTGGTGGGTGATAGGTGATGGGTGATGGAGGAGGATGGGTGAGTGCCAGCACCCAAGGGTGCTCAGTGATGGGTGCTCGGGGATGGGTGCTCAGTGATGGGTGATAGGTGACGGGTGATGGAGGAGGATGGGTGAGGGCCAGAACCCAAGGGTGCTCAGTGATGGGTGCTCAGTGATGGGTGATGGAGGAGGATGGGTGAGGGCCAGCACCCGAGGGTGCTCAGTGATGGGTGATGGGTGATGGGTGCTCAGTGATGGGTGCTCGGGGATAGGTGATAGGTGATGGGTGATGGAGGATGATGGGTGAGGCCCAGCACCCGAGGGTGCTCAGTGATGGGTGCTCAGTGATGGGTGATGGAGGAGGATGGGTGAGGGCCAGCACCCGAGGGTGCTCAGTGATGGGTGATGGGTGATGGGTGCTCAGTGATGGGTGCTCGGGGATGGGTGATAGGTGATGGGTGATGGAGGATGATGGGTGAGGCCCAGCACCCAAGGGTGCTCAGTGATGGGTGCTCAGTGATGGGTGATGGAGGGGGATGGGTGAGGGCCAGCACCCGAGGGTGCTCAGTGATGGGTGATGGGTGCTCAGTGGTGGGTGATGGAGGAGGATTGGTGAGGGCCAGCACCCGAGGGTGCTCAGTGATGGGTGATAGGTGACGGGTGACGGAGGATGGGTGACGGCCAGCACCCAAGGGTGCTCCGTGATAGGTGATGGGCGATGGGTGCTCAGTGATGGGTGCTCGGGGATGGGTGATGGAGGAGGATGGGTGAGCGCCAGCACCCGAGGGTGCTCAGTGATGGGTGCTCAGTGATGGGTGATGGAGGAGGATGGGTGAGGCCCAGCACCCGAGGGTGCTCAGTGATGGGTGATGGGTGATGGGTGCTCAGTGATGGGTGCTCGGGGATGGGTGATAGGTGATGGGTGATGGAGGATGATGGGTGAGGCCCAGCACCCGAGGGTGCTCAGTGATGGGTGCTCAGTGATGGGTGATGGAGGAGGATGGGTGAGGGCCAGCACCCGAGGGTGCTCAGTGATGGGTGATAGGTGACGGGTGACGGAGGATGGGTGAGGGCCAGCACCCAAGGGTGCTCAGTGATAGGTGATGGGTGATGGGTGCTCAGTGATGGGTGATAGGTGATGGGTGATGGAGGAGGATGGGTGAGGGCCAGCACCCAAGGGTGCTTGATGATGGGTGCTCAGTGACGGGTGACGGAGGATGATGGGTGAGTGCCAGCACCCAAGGGTGCTCAGTGATGGGTGCTCGGGGATGGGTGCTCAGTGATGGGTGATAGGTGACAGGTGATGGAGGAGGATGGGTGAGGGCCAGCACCCAAGGGTGCTCCGTGATAGGTGATGGGCGATGGGTGCTCAGTGATGGGTGCTCAGTGATGGGTGATGGAGGAGGATGGGTGAGCGCCAGCACCCAAGGGTGCTCAGTGATGGGTGCTCAGTGATGGGTGATGGAGGAGGATGGGTGACGGCCAGCACCCGAGGGTGCTCAGTGATGGGTGATGGGTGATGGGTGCTCAGTGATGGGTGCTCGGGGATAGGTGATAGGTGATGGGTGATGGAGGATGATGGGTGAGGCCCAGCACCCGAGGGTGCTCAGTGATGGGTGATAGGTGACGGGTGACGGAGGATGGGTGACGGCCAGCACCCAAGGGTGCTCCGTGATGGGCGATGGGTGCTCAGTGATGGGTGCTCGGGGATGGGTGATGGAGGAGGATGGGTGAGTGCCAGCACCCAAGGGTGCTCAGTGATGGGTGCTCAGTGATGGGTGATGGAGGAGGATTGGTGAGGGCCAGCACCCAAGGGTGCTCAGTGATGGGTGATAGGTGACGGGTGACGGAGGATGGGTGACGGCCAGCACCCAAGGGTGCTCCGTGATAGGTGATGGGCGATGGGTGCTCAGTGATGGGTGCTCGGGGATGGGTGATGGAGGAGGATGGGTGAGTGCCAGCACCCAAGGGTGCTCAGTGATGGGTGCTCAGTGATGGGTGATGGAGGAGGATGGGTGAGGCCCAGCACCCGAGGGTGCTCAGTGATGGGTGATGGGTGATGGGTGCTCAGTGATGGGTGCTCGGGGATGGGTGATAGGTGATGGGTGATGGAGGATGATGGGTGAGGCCCAGCACCCGAGGGTGCTCAGTGATGGGTGCTCAGTGATGGGTGATGGAGGAGGATGGGTGAGGTCCAGCACCTGAGGGTGCTCAGTGATGGGTGATAGGTGACGGGTGGCGGAGGATGGGTGACGGCCAGCACCCAAGGGTGCTCCGTGATGGGCGATGGGTGCTCAGTGATGGGTGCTCGGGGATGGGTGATGGAGGAGGATGGGTGAGCGCCAGCACCCAAGGGTGCTCAGTGATGGGTGCTCAGTGATGGGTGATGGAGGAGGATGGGTGAGGGCCAGCACCCGAGGGTGCTCAGTGATGGGTGATGGGTGCTCAGTGGTGGGTGATGGAGGAGGATGGGTGAGCGCCAGCACCCAAGGGTGCTCCGTGATGGGTGCTCAGTGATGGGTGATAGGTGATGGAGGATGATGGGTGACAGCCAGCACCCAAGAGTGCTCAGCGATAGGTGATGGGTGAAGGGTGCTCAGTGATGGGTGCTCGGGGATGGGTGATAGGTGACAGGTGATGGAGGATGATGGGTGACAGCCAGCACCCAAGGGTGCTCAGTGATGGGTGATAGGTGATAGGTGATGGAGTATGAGGGCAAGGCATGATGGGTAATGGGTGTATTGATGAGGGAGGATTGGATGATGGATGGTGGTTGATGGATGGAAGTCCCTGTCAGGACGGGGATCACCAAGGTGCTCGGGACAGAGTCTCCCCGAGGTGCTCGGGACAGAGTCTCCCCAAGATGCTCAGGACAGAGTCTCCCCGAGGTGCTCAGGACAGAGTCTCCCCGAGGTGCTCAGGACAGAGTCTCCCCGAGGTGCTCAGGACAGAGTCTCCCCAAGGTGCTCAGGACAGAGTCTCCCCGAGGTGCTCAGGACAGACTGTCCCCGAGGTGCTCAGGACAGAGTCTCCCCGAGGTGCTCAGGACAGAGTCTCCCCGAGGTGCTCAGGACAGAGTCTCCCCGAGGTGCTCAGTGCAGAGTCTCCCCAAGGTGCTCAGGACAGAGTCTCCCCGAGGTGCTCAGGACAGACTGTCCCCGAGGTGCTCAGGACAGAGTCTCCCCGAGGTGCTCAGGACAGAGTCTCCCCGAGGTGCTCAGGACAGAGTCTCCCCGAGGTGCTCAGTGCAGAGTCTCCCCAAGGTGCTCAGGACAGAGTCTCCCCAAGGTGCTCAGGACAGAGTCTCCCCGAGGTGCTCGGGACAGAGTCTCCCCGAGGTGCTCGGGACAGAGTCTCCCCGAGGTGCTCAGGACAGAGTCTCCCCGAGGTGCTCGGGACAGAGTCTCCCCGAGGTGCTCAGGACAGAGTCTCCCCGAGGTGCTCGGGACAGAGTCTCCCCATCAATTCATCTCAATTCCGGGAATCTCTCAGCCTGCGCCCTGCGGTCTGGCCTCCCGTCTCTGCTTCCTGCGTCTTATCTCTCACCCCACGCTGCGCCCACACACCCGCCATTTCCCAGCCTCTATTACCGGGGCCCTGCAAGAGTTGGCAATAATAATAATAATCATTATTATTATTTATTATTATTATTATTAGATGCTCAATGAAATGCAAAATCAACAAAAAAAGGGATTTCCCAAACTTATTATTTTTTTTTTCCTTAAATGCAACTTGTGCTTTAAGATCCAGTGGAAATAGGGCAGAGAAGCCCTTTTGGTTCCCCGAATGTCACATTGGATAAAATTTAATTTTTTTTTTGTGGTTTATTTTTAAGGAAGCAGGTGCAGCCTGGAGCTCAGTAGCCCGTGAGGGTATTTTTTTTCTATCATTCTGTTCTATTCTTTCTTTTCTTTCTGTTCTATCCTATTCTATTCTATTCTATTCTATTTTATTCTATTTATTCTATTCTATTTTATTCTATTTATTCTATTCTATTCTTTCTATTCTATTCTATTCTATTCATTCTATTCTATTCTAATCTATTCATCCTATTCTTTCTATTGTATTCTATTCTGTTCATTCTATTCTATTCTATTCATCCTATTCTATTCTATCCTATTCTATCTACTCTATTCTATTTCTATTCTATTCATTCCATTATATCCTATAATATTCTATGCTATTCTAATTCTATTCTATTCTATTTATATTCTATTCTATTCGTTCCATTCCATTATATTCTATAATATTCTATTCTAATTCTATTCGAGTCCATTCTACCAGTTTCTATTCTATTCTAATTCTAATTCTAATTCTAATTCTATTTATAGTCTATTCTATTCATTCCATCCCATTATATTCTATTCTGTCCAATTCTAATTCTATTCTATAGAATATTCTCTCCTATCCTATCCTATTCTCCCATCCCATCCCATCCCTACTCTACTCTATTCTATTCTATTCTATTCTATTCTATTCTATTCTATTCTATTCTATTCTAACCTGTTCTACTATTCTAATCTACTCTACTGTTTTATTCTATTCTATTCATTTCTTTTTTTTTTTTTAGAATTTATTTATCTATTCATGAGAAAGATAGGCAGAGAGAGAAAGAACCAGACATCACTCTGGTCCATGTGCTGCCGGGGATTGAACTTGAGACCTCTTGCTTGAGAAGCTAATGCTTCATCCACTGCACCACCTCCTGGACCACTGTTCTAGCATATTCTATTATTCTATTTCTATTCTGTTCTGTTCTATTCTATTCTATCTATTCTATTCTATTCCATCCTATTCTATTTCTATTCTATTCTATTCTATTCTATTCTATTCTACTCTATTCTATTTATTCTATTCTACTTATTCTATTTTATTCCATTCTGGCAGATTCTATTCTATTCTATTCTATTTATTCTATTCTTTCTATTCTATTCTATTGTATTTTATCCTTTCTATTCTATTCATCCTATCCTATCCTATCCTATTCCATTCTGGCAGATTCTATTCTATTCTATTCTATTCTATTCTATTCTATTCTATTCTATTCTATTCTATTCTATTCATTCTATTTTATTCCATTCTGGCAGATTCTATTCTAGTCATTCTATTCTATTCTATTCTTTCTATTATATTCATCCTATCCTATCCTATTCTATTCTAATTTCTATTCTATTCTATTTTATAATATTCTATTCTATTCATTCTACTCTATTCTATTCATTCTATTCTATTCATTCATTCTATTCTATTTTATTCTATTCTTTCTATTTTATTGTATTCTATTCTTTCTATTCTATTCTATTTTATTCTTTCTATTCTGTTCTATTCTATTCTATTCAATTCATCCTATCCTATTCTATTCTATTCTATTCCATTCTGGCAGATTCTATTCTATTCTATTCTATTCTATTCTATTCTATTCTATTCTATTCTATTCTATTCTATTCCATTCTTCTATTCTATTCTAATTTCTATTCTATTCTATTTATTCTATTTTATTCCATTCTGGCAGATTCTATCCTATCCTATCCTATTCTATTCTTTCTATTCTATTCATCCTATTCTATTCTATTCATTCTATTCTATTCTTTATTCTATTCTATTCTATTCTATTCTATTCTATTCTATTCTATTCTCTATTCTATTCATCCTATTCTATTCTATTCTTTCTATTCTATTCATCCTATTCTATTCTATTCTTTCTATTCTATTCTATCATATTCTATTCTATTCTATCATATTCTATCACACTTTATTCTATTCTATTTTGTTCTATTTTATCCTTTTGTATTATTCTGTTCTTTTCTCTCCCCCCCCCCCCGCTTCCTTTTATTTTCTTTCTCTAGCATTTGAGCCAAAGCCGATGACTCACACAGAGAGGGGGGTGGCCGGGCCCCAGGGCTGACAGCAGCGGCCGGATGCCGAGAACAGGAAGGAGGATATCTGGCCGCCATCTCCCCGCCACCCGGTAACGGCTGCGCCTTCTGGGCGGAAGGGGCCCCTGCAGATGAGAATCTCTCTCTCCTTCCCTCTCTCTCTCTCTCTCTCCCTCCCTCCCTCCCCCCTCTCTCCCTCTCCCTCTCTCTCTCTCTCTGCAGGAGGGAAATTTCGTGTCTGCAAGAAAATTTCGTGTGGGGGAGGAGGGCTGCCTCTTCCTGTGCTTGTTATTGATGAGAGAGAAAGAGAGAGAGAGAAAGAGAGAGAGAGAAAGAGAGAGAGAAAGAGAGAGAGAGAGAGAGAGAGAAGTAGGGCCTCTCTCTGGCTCCTGTGATGCTGGGGACGGAACTCAGGGCCTCACGCTTGGGAATCCAGCACTTTCCCCACTCAGACACCTCCTGGGATGCCTGATGGATCATCCAATAAATTGATTATTGATTGACTGATTGATTGATTAGAGAAACAGAGCCTCTCTCTGACTCCTGTGATGCTGGGGATGGAAGTCAGGGCCTCACGCTTGGGAATCCAGCACTTTCCCCACTCAGACACCTCCTGGGATGCCTGATGAAACTTACAATAATTGATTATTGATTGATTGATTGATTGATTAGAGAGAGAAGTAGGGTCTCTCTCTGGCTTCTGTGATGCTGGGGATGGAACTCAGGGCCTCACGCTTGGGAATCCAGCACTTTCCCCACTCAGACACCTCCTGGGATGCCTGATGGATCATCCAATAAATTGATTATTGATTGACTGATTGATTGATTAGAGAAACAGAGCCTCTCTCTGACTCCTGTGATGCTGGGGATGGAAGTCAGGGCCTCACGCTTGGGAATCCAGCACTTTCCCCACTCAGACACCTCCTGGGATGCCTGATGAAACTTACAATAATTGATTATTGATTGATTGATTGATTGATTAGAGAGAGAAGTAGGGTCTCTCTCTGGCTTCTGTGATGCTGGGGATGGAACTCAGGGCCTCACGCTTGGGAATCCAGCACTTTCCCCACTCAGACACCTCCTGGGATGCCTGATGGATCATCCAATAAATTGATTATTGATTGACTGATTGATTGATTAGAGAAACAGAGCCTCTCTCTGACTCCTGTGATGCTGGGGATGGAAGTCAGGGCCTCACGCTTGGGAATCCAGCACTTTCCCCACTCAGACACCTCCTGGGATGCCTGATGGAACTGCCAATAATTGATTATTGATTGATTGATTGATTAGAGAGAGAAGTAGGGTCTCTCTCTGGCTTCTGTGATGCTGGGGATGGAACTCAGGGCCTCACGCTTGGGAATCCAGCACTTTCCCCACTCAGACACCTCCTGGGATGCCTGATGGATCATCCAATAAATTGATTATTGATTGACTGATTGATTGATTAGAGAAACAGAGCCTCTCTCTGACTCCTGTGATGCTGGGGATGGAACTCAGGGCCTCACGCTTGGGAATCCAGCACTTTCCCCACTCAGACACCTCCTGGGATGCCTGATGGAACTTCCAATAATTGATTATTGATTGATTGATTGATTAGAGAGAGAAGTAGGGTCTCTCTCTGGCTTCTATGATGCTGGGGATGGAACTCAGGGCCTCACGCTTGGGAATCCAGCACTTTCCCCACTCAGACACCTCCTGGGATGCCTGATGGATCATCCAATAAATTGATTATTGATTGATTGATTGATTGATTGATTAGAGAGATAAGTAGGGTCTCTCTCTGGCTTCTGTGATGCTGGGGATGAAACTCAGGGCCTCACGCTTGGGAATCCAGCACTTTCTCCACTCAGACACCTCCTGGGATGCCTGATGGATCATCCAATAAATTGATTATTGATTGATTGATTGATTGATTAGAGAGAGAAGTAGGGCCTCTCTCTGGCTCCTGTGGTGCTGGGGATGAAACTCAGGGCCTCACGCTTGGGAATCCAGCACTGTATCCACTCAGACACCTCCTGGGATGCCTGATGGATCGTCCAATAAATTGATTATTGATTGATTGATTAGAGAGAGAATTAGGGTCTCTCTCTGGCTTCTGTGGTGCTGGGGATGAAACTCAGGGCCTCACGCTTGGGAATCCAGCACTTTCTCCACTCAGACACCTCCTGGGATGCCTGATGGAACTGCCAATAAATTGATTGATTGATTGATTGATTGATTGTTTAGAGAGGGACAAATAGAGCCTCCTTCTGCCTCCCGGGACGCCGGGGACAGAACTCAGGGGTGTCAGGCTTGAGAGTCCAGAGCTCTAACCACTGAGCTACCTCCCGGGACGCCTGACAGAACTCCCAATAATCGATCGATTGATCGCCGCCGCCCCCCATCCAGGGTGAAGAAGAGGCTGGTCCCCAGTGTCCCTGACCCGCGCGTCTCCTTCCTGGGGCTGTTCGAGTGTCACCATGGCAACTTCCAGGTAGGCGTCATGGCTGACCCGTGGGCGCTGGACGGATGGACTGAGGTGGATGGGTAGAGAAGGAGGAGATAGATAGACGATAGATAGATTGATTGATAGATTGATGATAGATAGATAAATAGATAGACAGACAGACAGACAGAAGATAGACACACAGATAGATATGAATAGAGAGATGGATGGATGGATGATGGGTGGATGGATGGATGATGGGTGGATGGGTGGATGGTGGGTGATGGATGGATGGATGGATGGATGGATGGATGGATGGATGGATGGACAGATGGATGGATGGATGGTGGGAGATAGATGGACAGATGGATGGATGGATGGATGGATGGTGGGGGATGGATGGACAGATGGATGGATGGATGGATGGATGGATGGTGGGGGATGGATGGATAGATGGATGGATGGATGGATGGACGGATGGATGATGGATGGTGGGGGATGGATGGCAAGATGGATGGATGGGCAGATGGATGATGGATGGATGGACGGATGGATGGATGGATGGTGGGGCATGGATGGACAGATGGATGGACGGATGGATGGATGGATGGTGGGGGATGGATGGATGGATGATGGATGGATGGATGGATGGTGGGGGATGGATGGATATATGGATGGATGGATGGATGGATGGACGGATGGATGATGGATGGATGGTGGGGGATGGATGGATGGATGGATGGATAGATGGATGGATGGATGGACGGACAGACGGACGGATGGATGGATGGTGGATGATGGAGGATGGATGGATGGATTGGTGTATAAGTGGATGGATGGTGAATGGATAATGGATGGATTGGTGTATAAGTGATGGCTGGCTGGCTGGATGATGGATGGATGGATGGATGGATGGATGGATGGATGGATGGATGGATGGATTGATGGACTGGTGTATAAGTGGATGGATGGATGGACAGGTGGATGGATGGATGGACAGATGGATGGATGGACAGACAGATGGGTGGATGGATAGATGGATGGACTGGTGTATAAGTGGATGGATGGATGGATGGATGGTTGGGTTGATGGATGGATGATGACTGGATGAATGGATGGATGGTGGATGGATGGATGATGGAGGATGGAGGATGGATGATGGATAGATGGATGGACTGGTATATAAGTGGATGGACAGATGGACGGATGGATGGATGATGGATGGATGGATGGGTTGATGGATGGTGGATGGATGGTGGATGATGGATGGATGATGGGCAGAGACAGGGAAGAGAAAGAGACAGTGAGAGACAGAGAGGGGAGACCCACAACCATGGAGCTTCCCGGGGTGGTTCGTGGCTCCGTCATGTGGCGCCAGGGCTCGAACCCAGGGTCTGGCCCACAGCGGGCACGGTGGTGTCTCTCTGTCTGTCTCTGCGAGACGGCACCGCCATGAGAAGAGTCACGGACGGAGGGTCCGGCCCCGGGTTCGAGTCCCGCCCACGTCTGTCTGTCTGTCTCTGCAGGAGTGGATCCGGGAGACCCAGAACGTGGCCCCACTTGGCAAGATGGAGGCGGGGGGCCCGGACTGCACCCCGGAAGTCGCCCTGGAGGTTCAGGACCCCGCGGAGGATGCAGAGACCCCCGGAGCCTCGAATCCGGGGCTGGGAGGCCGGGCGGCCCAGTGCAGGGAGCAGATGGCCGGCGCTTACATGGTGCTGGGCGGAGAGGCCCTGGAGGGCTCGAACCTGGGGCCCCAGGGGACAGTCTGGGACCCACAGAGCCCATGGGAGCCCTCGGAGACCCCCAGAGACCCCCGGAGACCCATGATGACCCCTGAAGACCCCCAGAGACCCATGATGACCCCTGAAGACCCCGGAGACCCATGATGACCCCTGAAGACCCCCAGAGATCCATGATGACCCCTGAAGACCCCCAGAGACCCATGATGACCCCTGAAGACCCCCAGAGACCCATGATGACCCCCAGAGACCCATGAAGATCCCCAGAGACCCATGAAAACCCATGAAGACCCCTGAAGACCCCCGGAGACCCATGAAGACCCCCAGAGACCCCTGAAGACCCCCAGAGACCCATGATGACCCCTGAAGACCCCGGAGACCCATGATGACCCCGGAAGATCCCCAGAGATCCATGATGACCCCTGAAGACCCCCAGAGACCCATGATGACCCCTGAAGACCCCCAGAGACCCATGATGACCCCCAGAGACCCATGAAGACCCCCAGAGACCCATGAAAACCCATGAAGACCCCTGAAGACCCCCGGAGACCCATGAAGACCCCCAGAGACCCCTGAAGACCCCCAGAGACCCATGATGACCCCTGAAGACCCCGGAGACCCATGATGACCCCGGAAGATCCCCAGAGATCCATGATGACCCCTGAAGACCCCCAGAGACCCATGATGACCCCTGAAGACCCCCAGAGACCCATGATGACCCCCAGAGACCCATGAAGACCCCCAGAGACCCATGAAAACCCATGAAGACCCCTGAAGACCCCCGGAGACCCATGAAGACCCCCAGAGACCCCTGAAGACCCCCAGAGACCCATGATGACCCCTGAAGACCCTGGAGACCCATGATGACCCCGGAAGATCCCCAGAGATCCATGATGACCCCTGAAGACCCCCAGAGACCCATGATGACCCCTGAAGACCCCCAGAGACCCATGATGACCCCCAGAGACCCATGAAGACCCCCAGAGACCCATGAAAACCCATGAAGACCCCTGAAGACCCCCGGAGACCCATGAAGACCCCCAGAGACCCCTGAAGACCCCCAGAGACCCATGATGACCCCTGAAGACCCCGGAGACCCATGATGACCCCTGAAGACCCCGGAGACCAATGATGACCCCTGAACACCCCTGAACACCCCCAGAGACCCATGAAGACCCCTGAAGACCCCCAGAGACCCATGATCACCGCTGAAGACCCCCGGAGACCCATGAAGACCCATGAAGACCCCCAGAGACCCATGATGACCCCTGAAGACCCCCGGAGACCCATGAAGACCCATGAAGACCCCCAGAGACCCATGATGGCCACTGAAGACCCCCGGAGACCCATGATGACCTCTGAAGACCCCCAGAGATCAATGATGACCCCTGAAGACCCCCGGAGACCCATGATGACCCCTGAAGACCCCAGAGACCCCTGAAGACCCATGAAGACCCCCAGAGACCCATGAAGACCCTGAAGACCCCCCGGAGACCCCAGAGACCCCCGGAGATCCCCAGAAACCCCTGAATCCCCCAGAAACCCCCCTGGAGACCCCCTGAGACCCCCAGAACATCCCTGGAGACCCCCAGAGACCCCCAGAAAGCCCCGGATCCCCTGGGAGCCCCCTGGAGCCCACACCCCCCCCGAAGGACCCAGGCTCCAGGCTCCAAGGCCACCTGCACGCAGCACCGGGGGAAGCAGGGCTGCGGGGGTCTCTCCGTCTCACTGTCCATCCATCTCTCTGTCTCTCTGTCTCCCCGTCTCCGTCTCGATTCGTCTCTGTGTCTCTGCCACACGTGCTCAATAAATGAAGATTCTGTTTGAAAAATCAAACACAAGACATGGGAAAGCAGAGAAGGGTGGGAGGTAAGAACGGACGGACAGATGGATGGATGGGTGGATGGATGATGGATGGATGGATGGATGGATGGATAATGGATGGATGGATGGATAGACGGGTGGATGGATGGATGGATAGATGGGTGGGTGGGTGGATGGATGGATGGATACGTGGATGGATGGATAGATGGGTGGGTGGATGGATGGATGGATGGATGGATAGGTGGATGGATGGATGGGTGGATGGATGGATGGGTGGATGGATGGATGGATGGATAGGTGGATGGATGGATGGATGGATAGGTGGATGGATGGATGGATGGATGGATAGGTGGATGGATGGATGGGTGGATGGATGGGTGGATGGATGGATGGATGGATAGGTGGATGGATGGATGGGTGGGTGGATGGATGGATGGGTGGATGGATGGGTGGATGGATGGATGGATGGATAGGTGGATGGATGGATGGGTGGGTGGATGGATGGATGGATGGATGGATAAATGGATAGATGGGTGGATGGATGGATGGATGGATAGGTGGATGGATGGATGGGTGGGTGGATGGATGGATGGATGGATAAATGGATAGATGGGTGGATGGATGGATGGATGGATAGATGGATAGATGGGTGGATGGATGGATGGATGGATGGATAGATGGATAGATGGGTGGATGGATGGATGGATGGATAGATGGATAGATGGGTGGATGGATGGATGGATGGATAGATGGATAGATGGGTGGATGGATGGATGGATGGATGGATAGATGGGTGGATGGATGGGTGGATAGATGGATAGATTGGTGGATGGATGGATAGATGGGTGGATGGATGGATTGGTGGGTGGGTGGATGGATGGATGGATGGATAGATGGGTGGATGGATGGACAGATGGGTGGATGGACGGATAGATGGGTGGATGGGTGGGTGGATGGATGGCTGGATGCATGGATGATGGATGGATAGATGGGTAGGTGGATGCATAGATGGATGGATGGATGGACGGACAGATTGATCCAGTCAATGAAGACCTTAGGGAAGCCAATTTGTCCATTGATTGACTGATAGATTGATCTTTCTGTAGATTTGAGGCCTGAAAACTGCAGATTCTGCTCTGCCCAAGGCTCAGGGCAGCAGAAACTGTCCAATTGTCGTTGCAAACAGGCTGTTTCTGTCGATTTGAGGCCTGAAAACAGCAGATTCTGATCTGCCGTGTCCTTGGGGTAACAGAATTCCTCCCATTTTGGGTCTCAAACACGCCGTTTCTGTCAACTTGAGGCCTCAGGCCTGTCGATTCTGCTGCCCCGGGGCCTCAAGACGCAGAATTCGGCCCATTGTCCGTCTCCACGTCAGCTTCTGCCAACTCAGGACGTTCAGGGGGAAGAAATCTGACAATTTCATGTTGCCAACGGGCCGTTTCTGTGGATTTGAGGCCTCAGAACGGCAGATTCTGCTCTGCCCAGAGCCCAGGGAAGCTGAAATCAGCCAATTTTCATTTCAAACAGGCTGTGTCGGTCAATTTGAGGCATCAAAATGGCAAATTCTGCTCTGCTCAGGCGTCAGGGAAGCAGAAACCGTCCAATATTAAGTTGCAAACAGGCCATTTCTGTCGATTTGAGGCCAGAAAACGGCAGATTCTGCTCTGCCCAGAGCTCAGGGAAGCAGAAATCGGCCAATTTTAGGCTATAAACAGGCCGTTTCTGTCTGTTTGAGGCCAGAAAACAGCAAATTCTGCTCTCCTCAGGCGTCATGGAAGCAGGAATCGTATAATTTTAAGTTGCAAACAGGGCGTTTCTGTGGATTTGAGGACTCAGAATGGCAGATTCTGCTCTGCCCAGAGCTCAGGGAAGCAGAAATCAGCCAATTTTAGGCTGTAAACAGGCCGTTTCTGTTGATTTTAGGCCTGAAAACAGCAGATTCTGCTCTGCCCAGAACTCAGGGAAGCGGAAATCAGCCAATTTTAGGCTGTAAACAGGCCGTTTTTGTCGATTTGAGGCCTGAAAACGGCAGATTCTGCTCTGCCCAGAGCTCAGGGAAGCAGAAACCATCCAATTTTCGTTGCAAACAGGCCGTTTCTGTCGGTTTGAGGCCAGAAAACGGCAGTTTCTGCTCTGCCAAGGCTTCCGGGAAGCAGAATTCTCCCATTTTGGGTCTCAAACACGCCGTTTCTGTCAACTGCAGGCCTCACGCCTGTCGATTCTGCTGCCCTGGGGCCTCAAGACGCAGAATTCGGCCCATTTTCCGTCTCCACGTCAGCTTCTGCCAACTCAGGACCTTCAGGGGGAAGAAACCTGACAATTTCACGTTGCAAACAGGCCGTTTCTGTGGGTTTGAGGCCTCAGAACGGCAGATTCTGCTCTGCCCAGAGCTCAGGGAAGCTGAAATCAGCCAATTATAGGCTGTAAACAGGCTGTTTTTGTCAATTTGAGGCCTGAAAACAGTAGATTCTGCTCTGCCGTGTCCTTGGGGAAGCAGAATTCCTCCCATTTTGGGTCTAAAAACACACCGTTTCTGTCAACTGGAGGCTTCACGCCTGTCGATTCTGCTGCCCCGGGGCCTCAGAGACACAGAATTCGGCCCATTTTCAGTCACCACGTCAGCTTCTGCCAACTCAGGACCTTCAGGGTGAAGAAATCTGACAATTTCACGTTGCCAACGGGCCGTTTCTATGGATTGGAGGCCTCAGAACGGCAGATTCTGCTCTGCCCAGAGCTCAGGGAAGCTGAAATCAGCCAATGTTAGTCTGTAAACAGGCCGTTTCTGTGGATTGGAGGCCTCAGAACGGCAGATTCTGCTCTGCCCAGAATCAGGGAAGCTGAAATCAGCCAATTTTCATTGCAAACCGGCCGTTTCTGTCGATTTGAGGCCTCAAAATGGCAAATTCTGCTCTGCTCAGGCGTCAGGGAAGCAGAAACCGTCCAATTTTAAGTTGCAAACAGGCCATTTCTGTCGATTTGAGGCCAGAAAACGGCAGATTCTGCTCTGCCCAGAGCTCAGAGAAGCAGAAACCGTCCAATTTTCGTTGCAAACAGGCCGTTTCTGTCGGTTTGAGGCCAGAAAACGGCAGATTCTGCTCTGCCCAGAGCTCAGGAAAGCTGAAATCATCCAGTTTTAGGCTGTAAACAGGCCGTTTCTGTCGATTTGAGGCCTGAAAACAGCAGATTCTGCTCTGCCCAGCTCAGGGAAGCAGAAATAGGCCAATTTTCGTTGCAAACAGGCCATTTCTGTTGATTTGAGGCCAGAAAAGGGCAGATTCTGCTCTGCCAAGGCGTCCGGGAAGCAGAATTCCTCCCATTTTGAGTCTCAAACACGCCATTTCTGTCAACTGGAGGCCTCACGCCTGTCGATTCTGCTGCCCCGGGACCTCAGAGACGCAGAATTCGGCCCATTTTCAGGCTCCACGTCAGCTTCTGCCTACTCAGGACCTTCAGGGGGAAGAAATCTGACAATTTCACGTTGCAAACAGGCCGTTTCTGTGGATTGGAGGCCTCAGAACGGCAGATTCTGCTCTGCCCAGAGCTCAGGGAAGCTGAAATCAGCCAATTTTAGGCTGTAAACAGGCCGTTTCTGTCGATTTGAGGCCTGAAAACAGTAGATTCTGCTCTGCTGTGTCCTTGGGGAAGCAGAATTCCTCCCGTTTTGGGTCTCAAACACGCCATTTCTGTCAACTTGAGGCCTCACGCCTGTCGATTCTGCTGCCCCGGGGCCTCAGAGACGCAGAATTCGGCCCATTTTCAGGCTCCACGTCAGCTTCTGCCTACTCAGGACCTTCAGGGTGAAGAAATCTGACAATTTCACGTTGCCAACGGGTCGTTTCTGTGGATTGGAGGCCTCAGAACGGCAGATTCTGCTCTGCCCAGAGCTCAGGGAAGCTGAAATCAGCCAATGTTAGTCTGTAAACAGGCCGTTTCTGTCGATTTGAGGCCTCACAATGGCAGATTCTGCTCTGCCCAGAATCAGGGAAGCTGAAATCAGCCAATTTTCATTGCAAACCGGCCGTTTCTGTCGATTTGAGGCCTCAAAATGGCAAATTCTGCTCTGCTCAGGCGTCAGGGAAGCAGAAACCGTCCAATTTTAAGTTGCAAACAGGCCATTTCTGGCGGTTCGAGGCCAGAAAACGGCAGATTCTGCTCTGCCGAGGCCTCAAGGAAGCAGAATTCCTCCTGTTTTGGGTCTCAAACCCGCCATTTCTGTCAACTTGTGGCCTCACGCCCGTAGCTCTCTCGCCTTGGGGCCTCAGGGACACCACGTTCTGCCCATTGGAGTCCCCGGCTGTGCGTGGTGCCGACCCAGGGCCTCTGGGCCATCAGCTCTGCCCCTTTTAGGCCTGAAATGGGCCGTTTCTGCCCCGCCGAGGCCACACACCTGAGATCCCGACCCCCAGGGCCTCAGGGAAGCAACAGTCTCCCCATTTTCCGCCTCAGATGGGCCATTTGTGTGAACGTTGAGCGTCCAACATGCAATTCTGCTCCCCCAGGGCCTCAGGAAAGCAACAGTCTCCCCATTTTCAGCCACAGATGGGCCATTTGTGTGAACACTGAGCGTGCAACATGCAATTCTGCTCCCCCGGGGCCTCAGGGAAGCAACAGTCTCCCCATTTTCCGCCTCTGATGGGCCATTTCTGTGAACACTGAGCGTCCAACATGCAATTCTGCTCCCCCGGGGCCTCAGGGAAGCAACAGTCTCCCCATTTTCCGCCTCAGATGGGCCATTTCTGTGAACGTTGAGCGTCCGACGTGCCATTCTGCTCCCCCGGGGCCTCAGGGAAGCAACAGTCTCCCCATTTTCCGCCTCAGAGGGGCCTTTTCTGTGAACACTGAGCGTCCGACGTGCCATTCTGCTCCCCGGGGCCTCAGGGAAGCAACAGTCTCCCCATTTTCCGCCTCAGAGGGGCCTTTTCTGTGAACACTGAGCGTCCGACGTGCCATTCTGCTCCCCCGGGGCCTCAGGGAAGCAACAGTCTCCCCATTTTCCGCCTCAGAGGGGCCTTTTCTGTGAACACTGAGCGTCCGACGTGCCATTCTGCTCCCCGGGGCCTCAGGGAAGCAACAGTCTCCCCATTTTCCGCCTCAGAGGGGCCTTTTCTGTGAACACTGAGCGTCCGACGTGCCATTCTGCTCCCCGGGGCCTCAGGGAAGCAACAGTCTCCCCATTTTCCGCCTCAGAGGGGCCTTTTCTGTGAACACTGAGCGTCCGACGTGCCATTCTGCTCCCCCGGGGCCTCAGGGAAGCAACAGTCTCCCCATTTTCCGCCTCAGAGGGGCCTTTTCTGTGAACACTGAGCGTCCGACGTGCCATTCTGCTCCCCGGGGCCTCAGGGAAGCAACAGTCTCCCCATTTTCCGCCTCAGAGGGGCCATTTCTGTGAACACTGAGCGTCCGACGTGCCATTCTGCTCCCCAAGGGCCTCAGGGAAGCAACAGTCTCCCCATTTTCCGCCTCAGATGGGCCATTTCTGTGAACACTGAGCGTCAGACGTGCCATTCTGCTCCCCGGGGCCTCAGGGAAGCAACAGTCTCCCCATTTTCCGCCTCAGAGGGGCCATTTCTGTGAACACTGAGCGTCCGACGTGCCATTCTGCTCCCCCGGGGCCTCAGGGAAGCAACAGTCTCCCCATTTTCCGCCTCAGATGGGCCATTTGTGTGAACACTGAGCGTCCGACGTGCCATTCTGCTCCCCCAGGGCCTCAGGGAAGCAACAGTCTCCCCATTTTCCGCCTCAGAGGGGCCTTTTCTGTGAACACTGAGCGTCCGACGTGCCATTCTGCTCCCCGGGGCCTCAGGGAAGCAACAGTCTCCCCATTTTCCGCCTCAGAGGGGCCATTTCTGTGAACACTGAGCGTCCGACGTGCCATTCTGCTCCCCCAGGGCCTCAGGGAAGCAACAATCTCCCCATTTTCCGCCTCAGATGGGCCATTTCTGTGAACACTGAGCGTCCGACGTGCTATTCTGCTCCCCAAGGGCCTCAGGGAAGCAACAGTCTCCCCATTTTCCGCCTCAGATGGGCCATTTCTGTGAACACTGAGCGTCCGACGTGCCATTCTGCTCCCCCGGGGCCTCAGGGAAGCAACAGTCTCCCCATTTTCCGCCTCAGATGGGCCATTTGTGTGAACGTTGAGCGTGCGACGTGCCATTCTGCTCCCCAGGGCCTCAGGGAAGCAACAGTCTCCCCATTTTCCGCCTCAGATGGGCCATTTCTGTGAACACTGAGCATCCGACGTGCCATTCTGCTCCCCCGGGGCCTCAGGGAAGCAACAGTCTCCCCATTTTCCGCCTCAGATGGGCCATTTCTGTGAACACTGAGCGTCCAACATGCAATTCTGCTCCCCCAGGGCCTCAGGAAAGCAACAGTCTCCCCATTTTCAGCCACAGATGGGCCATTTGTGTGAACACTGAGCGTCCAACATGCAATTCTGCTCCCCCGGGGCCTCAGGGAAGCAACAATCTCCCCATTTTCCGCCTCTGATGGGCCACTTGTGTGAACACTGAGCGTCCGACGTGCCATTCTGCTCCTCCAGGGCCTCAGGGAAGCAACAGTCTCCCCATTTTCCGCCTCAGATGGGCCATTTGTGTGAACACTGAGCGTCCAACATGCAATTCTGCTCCCCCAGGGCCTCAGGGAAGCAACCGTCTCCCCATTTTCCGCCTCAGATGTGCCTTTTGTGTGAACGTTGAGCGTCCGACGTGCCATTCTGCTCCCCCGGGGCCTCAGGGAAGCAACAGTCTCCCCATTTTCCGCCTCAGATGGGCCATTTCTGTGAACACTGAGCGTCCAACATGCAATTCTGCTCCCCCAGGGCCTCAGGAAAGCAACAGTCTCCCCATTTTCAGCCACAGATGGGCCATTTGTGTGAACACTGAGCGTCCAACATGCAATTCTGCTCCCCCGGGGCCTCAGGGAAGCAACAGTCTCCCCATTTTCCGCCTCAGATGGGCCATTTGTGTCAACGTTGAGCGTCCGACGTGCCATTCTGCTCCCCCGGGGCCTCAGGGAAGCAACAGTCTCCCCATTTTCCGCCTCAGATGGGCCATTTCTGTGAACACTGAGCGTCCGACGTGCTATTCTGCTCCCCCGGGGCCTCAAGGAAGCAACAGTCTCCCCATTTTCCGCCTCAGAAGGGCCATTTCTGTGAACGTTGAGCGTCCGACGTGCCATTCTGCTCCCCCGGGGCCTCAGGGAAGCAACAGTCTCCCCCCCTTCCGCCTCAGATGGGCCATTTGTGTGAACACTGAGCGTCCGACGTGCCATTCTGCTCCCCCGGGGCCTCAGGGAAGCAACAGTCTCCCCCCCTTCCGCCTCAGATAGGCCATTTCTGTGAACACTGAGCGTCCGATGTGCCATTCTGCTCCCCCGGGGCCTCAGGGAAGCAACAGTCTCCCCATTTTCCGCCTCAGATGGGCCATTTCTGTGAACACTGAGCGTCCGACGTGCTATTCTGCTCCCCCAGGGCCTCAGGGAAGCAACAGTCTCCCCATTTTCCGCCTCAGATGGGCCATTTCTGTGAACTTTGAGCGTCCGACGTGCCATTCTGCCCCTCCGGGGCCTCAGGGAAGCAACAGTCTCCCCATTTTCCGCCTCAGATGGGCCATTTGTGTCAACGTTGAGCGTCCGACGTGCCATTCTGGTCCCCCGGGGCCTCAGGGAAGCAACAGTCTCCCCATTTTCCGCCTCAGATGTGCCTTTTGTGTGAACGTTGAGCGTCCGACATGCCATTCTGCTCCCCCGGGGCCTCAGGGAAGCAACATTCTCCCCATTTTCCGCCTCAGATGTGCCTTTTGTGTGAACACTGAGCGTCCGACGTGCCATTCTGCTCCCCCGGGGCCTCAGGGAAGCAACAGTCTCCCCCCCTTCCGCCTCAGATAGGCCATTTCTGTGAACACTGAGCGTCCGACGTGCCATTCTGCTCCCCCGGGGCCTCAGGGAAGCAACAGTCTCCCCATTTTCTGCCTCAGATGGGCCATTTCTGTGAACACTGAGCATCCGACGTGCCATTCTGGTCCCCCGGGGCCTCAGGGAAGCAACAGTCTCCCCATTTTCCGACTCAGAGGGGCCAATTCTGTGAACGAGAAGCATCCAACATGCAATTCTGCTCCCCCGGGGCCTCAGGGAAGCAACAGTCTCCCCATTTTCCGACTCAGATGGGCCATTTCTGTGAACGTTGAGCGTCCGACGTGCCATTCTGCCCCTCCGGGGCCTCAGGGAAGCAACAGTCTCCCCATTTTCCGCCTCAGATGTGCCTTTTGTGTGAACGTTGAGCGTCCGACGTGCCATTCTGCTCCCCCGGGTCCTCAGGGAAGCAACAGTCTCCCCATTTTCCGCCTCAGAGGGGCCATTTCTGTGAACACTGAGAGTCCGACGTGCCATTCTGCTCCCCCAGGCCCTCAGGGAAGCAACAGTCTCCCCATTTTCCGCCTCAGATGGGCCATTTCTGTGAACGTTGAGCGTCAGACGTGCCATTCTGCTCCCCCAGGCCCTCAGGGAAGCAACAGTCTCCCCATTTTCCGCCTCAGATGGGCCATTTCTGTGAACGTTGAGTGTCCGACGTGCCATTCTGCTCCCCCGGGGTCTCAGGGAAGCAACAGTCTCCCCATTTTCCGCCTCAGATGGGCCTTTTGTGTGAACACTGAGTGTCCGACGTGCCATTCTGCTCCCCCGGGGCCTCAGGGAAGCAACAGTCTCCCCATTTTCCGCCTCAGAGGGGCCAATTCTGTGAACGAGAAGCATCCAACATGCAATTCTGCTCCCCCGGGGCCTCAGGGAAGCAACAGTCTCCCCATTTTCCGCCTCAGATGGGCCATTTCTGTGAACGTTGAGCGTCCGACGTGCCATTCTGCTCCCCCAGGCCCTCAGGGAAGCAACAGTCTCCCCATTTTCCGCCTCAGATGGGCCTTTTCTGTGAACACTGAGCGTCCGACGTGCCATTCTGCTCCCCCGGGGCCTCAGGGAAGCAACAGTCTCCCCATTTTCCGCCTCAGATGGGCCATTTCTGTGAACACTGAGTGTCTGACGTGCCATTCTGCTCCCCCGGGGCCTCAGGGAAGCAACAGTCTCCCCCCCTTCCGCCTCAGATGGGCCATTTCTGTGAACACTGAGCGTCCGACATGCCATTCTGCTCCCCCGGGGCCTCAGGGAAGCAACAATCTCCCCATTTTCCGGCTCAGATGGGCCATTTCTGTGAACACTGAGCGTCCAACATGCAATTCTGCTCCCCCAGGGCCTCAGGGAAGCAACAGTCTCCCCATTTTCCGCCTCAGATGGGCCATTTCTGTGAACACTGAGCGTCCGACGTGCTATTCTGCTCCCCCGGGGCCTCAGGGAAGCAACAGTCTCCCCATTTTCCGCCTCAGATGGGCCATTTCTGTGAACACTGAGCGTCCGACGTGCCATTCTGCTCCCCCGGGGCCTCAGGGAAGCAACAGTCTCCCCATTTTCCGCCTCAGATGTGCCTTTTGTGTGAACGTTGAGCGTCCGACGTGCCATTCTGCTCCCCCGGGGCCTCAGGGAAGCAACAGTCTCCCCATTTTCCGCCTCAGAGGGGCCATTTCTGTGAACACTGAGAGTCCGACGTGCCATTCTGCTCCCCCAGGGCCTCAGGGAAGCAACAGTCTCCCCATTTTCCGCCTCAGATGGGCCATTTCTGTGAACGTTGAGCGTCAGACGTGCCATTCTGCTCCCCCAGGCCCTCAGGGAAGCAACAGTCTCCCCATTTTCCGCCTCAGATGGGCCATTTGTGTGAACACTGAGCGTCCGACGTGCTATTCTGCTCCCCAGGGCCTCAGGGAAGCAACAGTCTCCCCATTTTCCGCCTCAGATGTGCCTTTTGTGTGAACGTTGAGCGTCCGACGTGCCATTCTGCTCCCCTGGGGCCTCAGGGAAGCAACAGTCTCCCCATTTTCCGCCTCAGAAGGGCCATTTCTGTGAACGTTGAGCGTCCGACGAGCCATTCTGCTCCCCCGGGGCCTCAGGGAAGCAACAGTCTCCCCATTTTCCGCCTCAGATGGGCCATTTGTGTGAACACTGAGCGTCCGACGTGCCATTCTGCTCCTCCGGGGCCTCAGGGAAGCAACAATCTCCCCATTTTCCGCCTCAGATGGGCCATTTCTGTGAACACTGAGTGTCCGACGTGCCATTCTGCTCCCCCAGGGCCTCAGGGAAGCAACCGTCTCCCCATTTTCCGCCTCAGATGGGCCATTTCTGTGAACGTTGAGCGTCCGACGTGCCATTCTGCCCCTCCGGGGCCTCAGGGAAGCAACAGTCTCCCCATTTTCCGCCTCAGATGGGCCATTTCTGTGAACGTTGAGCGTCCGACGTGCCATTCTGCTCCCCCGGGGCCTCAGGGAAGCAACAGTCTCCCCCCCTTCCGCCTCAGATGGGCCATTTCTGTGAACACTGAGCGTCCGACGTGCCATTCTGCTCCCCGGGGCCTCAGGGAAGCAACAGTCTCCCCATTTTCCGCCTCAGAGGGGCCTTTTGTGTGAACACTGAGCGTCCAACATGCAATTCTGCTCCCTCGGGGCCTCAGGGAAGCAACAGTCTCCCCCCCTTCCGCCTCAGATGGGCCATTTCTGTGAACACTGAGCGTCCGACGTGCCATTCTGCTCCCCCGGGGCCTCAGGGAAGCAACCGTCTCCCCATTTTCCGCCTCAGATGGGCCATTTCTGTGAACGTTGAGCGTCCGACGTGCCATTCTGCCCCTCCGGGGCCTCAGGGAAGCAACAGTCTCCCCATTTTCCGCCTCAGATGGGCCATTTCTGTGAACGTTGAGCGTCCGACGTGCCATTCTGCTCCCCCGGGGCCTCAGGGAAGCAACAGTCTCCCCATTTTCCGCCTCAGATGGGCCATTTGTGTGAACGTTGAGCGTGCGACGTGCCATTCTGCTCCCCCGGGGCCTCAGGGAAGCAACAGTCTCCCCATTTTCCGCCTCAGAGGGGCCATTTCTGTGAACACTGAGAGTCCGACGTGCCATTCTGCTCCCCCAGGGCCTCAGGGAAGCAACAGTCTCCCCATTTTCCGCCTCAGATGGGCCATTTCTGTGAACGTTGAGCGTCAGACGTGCCATTCTGCTCCCCCAGGCCCTCAGGGAAGCAACAGTCTCCCCATTTTCCGCCTCAGATGGGCCATTTGTGTGAACACTGAGCGTCCGACGTGCTATTCTGCTCCCCAGGGCCTCAGGGAAGCAACAGTCTCCCCATATTCCGCCTCAATGGGCCATTTCTGTGAACGTTGAGCGTCCGACATGCCATTCTGCTCCCACAGGGCCTCAGGGAAGCAACAGTCTCCCCATTTTCCGCCTCAGATGGGCCATTTGTGTGAACACTGAGCGTCCGACGTGCCATTCTGCTCCCCCGGGGCCTCAGGGAAGCAACCGTCTCCCCATTTTCCGCCTCAGATGTGCCTTTTGTGTGAACGTTGAGCGTCCGACGTGCCATTCTGCTCCCCTGGGGCCTCAGGGAAGCAACAGTCTCCCCATTTTCCGCCTCAGAAGGGCCATTTCTGTGAACGTTGAGCGTCCGACGTGCCATTCTGCTCCCCCGGGGCCTCAGGGAAGCAACAGTCTCCCCATTTTCCGCCTCAGATGGGCCATTTGTGTGAACACTGAGCGTCCGACGTGCCATTCTGCTCCTCCGGGGCCTCAGGGAAGCAACAATCTCCCCATTTTCCGCCTCAGATGGGCCATTTCTGTGAACACTGAGAGTCCGACGTGCCATTCTGCTCCCCCAGGGCCTCAGGGAAGCAACAGTCTCCCCATTTTCCGCCTCAGATGGGCCATTTCTGTGAACGTTGAGCGTCCGACGTGCCATTCTGCCCCTCCGGGGCCTCAGGGAAGCAACAGTCTCCCCATTTTCCGCCTCAGATGGGCCATTTCTGTGAACGTTGAGCGTCCGACGTGCCATTCTGCTCCCCCGGGGCCTCAGGGAAGCAACAGTCTCCCCATTTTCCGCCTCAGATGGGCCATTTCTGTGAACGTTGAGCGTGCGACGTGCCATTCTGCTCCCCCGGGGCCTCAGGGAAGCAACAGTCTCCCCATTTTCCGCCTCAGAGGGGCCATTTCTGTGAACACTGAGAGTCCGACGTGCCATTCTGCTCCCCCAGGGCCTCAGGGAAGCAACAGTCTCCCCATTTTCCGCCTCAGATGGGCCATTTCTGTGAACGTTGAGCGTCAGACGTGCCATTCTGCTCCCCCAGGCCCTCAGGGAAGCAACAGTCTCCCCATTTTCCGCCTCAGATGGGCCATTTGTGTGAACACTGAGCGTCCGACGTGCTATTCTGCTCCCCAGGGCCTCAGGGAAGCAACAGTCTCCCCATATTCCGCCTCAATGGGCCATTTCTGTGAACGTTGAGCGTCCGACATGCCATTCTGCTCCCACAGGGCCTCAGGGAAGCAACAGTCTCCCCATTTTCCGCCTCAGATGGGCCATTTGTGTGAACACTGAGCGTCCGACGTGCCATTCTGCTCCCCCGGGGCCTCAGGGAAGCAACCGTCTCCCCATTTTCCGCCTCAGATGTGCCTTTTGTG